>NC_137193.1:44976104-45046104 GCF_960531495.2 Zeus faber
TGCACGTCAGTGTAATCATGCATTCGTTCCTTTCGTCCTTGAGCTTGTGTGTTAGCGTCATAAGTAGGTGAGGGAAGTGAAGAGTCAGTTGACCTTGTGGCCTGTAATTCCTTCCATGTAAACACTGGGTCTCTTGGTGTCTGTGTGTATGTGTGTGTGTGTGTGTGTACACGCATGTGTGATTGTTCCCTCATGCACCTTCACTCTATTGTTGCGTGTGTGCGCGCGAGGAGGTTTAAAATAAGACAATAAGACTGTATCGATGTTTAATGTGTCTTATAAAGTCTAATGGAAAGATCTAGTTGTTGCTGTTGTGATTATTTAAATAATTATACAAGAGAAAATATAAGAAAATGACTTTCCAGTGAGAAACTTGCTCCCTGAAAACAATTACCTACATTACCGTATGAGCGTTGAATATTCAGCTCCTTATTTGCTTCGCGTTGCTTCGCTGTATTAACACAGTAAACCGGAAGATTGTTTCCCCCCCATTTTTTTGAAAACATCGTAACAAAAACAAAGCCGCAATCTGCAGAGGCAAGCTGCCAGTTGAACCCAACCCAGTGATTGTCCTTTTAAGTGGCTCCAGAGGCCCTGCCTACTTATCACCAGCCAGCCAGCCTTACCTGCAATACTAGAGCACAATGTACTAACTAAGGTACCACTCTCTCTCTCCTTCTTCCCTCTATCTCCGCTTCTCTCTTCTCCTCCTCTCCTCACTCTTCATCACTCCCTCTCCTCCACAGTAATCAGCCGAGGCTTTTATGTAACTCTCTCTACCTGCGCTTATCTCTTTGCAGCACACACCAACAGGCACATCGGCTGCTTTGCTAATAACACACGAGCACAGCCCAAAGAGAGGGAAACGGGTAGAGAGAGAGAGAGAGAAAGAGAGCGAGACAGAGAAAGAGAGAGAGAGAGAGAGAGAGAGAAAGAGAGAGAGAGAGAGAGAGAGAAAGAGAGGATATGGAGGCGGAGAGGACAGAGTTACCCGGACTTAGAGAGAATGTGGAGGTGGGGGTGGTGGTGGAGAGAACGAGAATAAAAGGAAGGAGAGATGGAAAGGAGGAAGAGATAAAGGAGAATAGGAGGTAGGAATGGAGGATGGAAGGAGGTGAGGGTGAAGGGAAAAGATGATGAAAGGAAACGAGTGCTGTACTCTTTTTGTTCTCCTTTTCTCCCAAACCTGCTCCTCTTATTTCCCCAAACACTGACTGGAAGAGAGGGAGGAGAAGAGAGCGAGATGGAGAGAGAGAAGGGGGATGGACCTGAGCTGGCTGATGAAACAGGAGAGTGCACACACACACACACACACACACACACACACACACACACACACACACACACACACACACACACACACACACACACACACACACACACACACACACACACACACACACACAGACAGACACGTAGATACACAGACACACACACAGACGGACACACACAGACAGACACGGACACACACAGCCACACACAGACACACACAAACAGACAAACAGACTGTCTCAGACACACCCGGACACACACAGACACTGCTTTTTCCTAGGGTGCATTGTGCCAGCATTGTGCTGTTTTAATAGTTTTCTAATAGTTTTCACAAAGCCTCTCCCGCCTGCTTTCCAATCAGAGGCAGGAAAAAGCAACGTTCTTGTTTTAAGTTATGCTCATACGCCTGACTACAGATGGTGAATGAAAAGGCAACGAGAGGAGAAAGGAAGAGAGGAGGCTTTGAAGAGTGGCGGTGCCCCGTGTTTTAGCCTCTGTCAATGCCAAGCTTCAACCATCTGTCTCGTACCGCGGCTTTCCTTCTTTTTTCACCGCTGTGTATTGGTGTGTATCCGCATGTGTGTCCGCATGCGTCTCGGTGCGAACGTGGCTCCACTAACAATGTGCGCTCTAAAGATTTTCCAGAGACGAGAACAGAAGAGAGGGATGGAGTGAAGGAGTCAAGGCTCGCAGTTACAGGGAAGACGGGGGCTTCAGACGGCACCAACAGGACGAGGACGGGGGTTCAGTGGTGGTCGGAATTGGAACATCCATTATTCAAGTCAAGACCGGGGAGACGATCCAAACTGTAATGGAGGATATATCCTGTGGGGAAACACATGGTGCACACACATGGGACTTCTGAGAAATAGTCTTAAACTCTAGCCCTATTGGGTTTTCAGGTGTAGACGAAAAATCCCCAAAATAAATCCGGCCAAAAAGACGATCACACGACCCACGCCTCCAATTTGATGGATTTCGCTTCTCTATTCTCTTTCTCTCTCCGGCAGGTTTGAATTTGCTCTGATGGTTAAGTAATCATACAAAAATACTACTAATCATTTTACCCCTCCATTTATATTTAACAATGATATTATAGAGGTTATATGAGTTTGTTTTAGGATTGGCCCATTGTCTGAAAGGAAGACACCAAATCTGTCTGGGATGACACAGAACCAGAATTCAATAATCAATACCAACACCAGTGAAACTCCACAATACTCATTCTCCATTATGAAACGGCTACTACAGCTACTGTAGCATTAAAAAGGGCAGAGTAATACATACACTACTCACAAAAAGTTAGGGATATTTGGCTTTCAGGTGACATTTATGGAAAATGTAAAAAGTTCACGCTACAGTGATATTATATCATGAAAGTGTGGCATTTAAGTAGAAGCATCCAATGATGATTTCGTCATCTCAAACAATTTATTGAAACAAAAGCCAACAACAGTGGTGGGTTTACCACAACAAAAAATGTCACTGTCTCAATAACTTGTCATGTTCCCTTGAGCATCAATTACAGCTTGACAACGACGTCTCATGCTGTTCACAAGTCGACTTATTGTCTGCTGAGGGATGGAACCCCACTCTTCTTGAAGGGCGGCCCTCAGGTCATTGAGGTTCTGGGGTACAGAGTTACGAGCCTCTACACGGCGATGCAGCTGATCCCATAGGTTTTCTATGGGATTCAGATCTGGAGAAAGTGCAGGCCACTCCATTTGAGGTACCCCAGTCTCCAGCAGCCGTTCCCTCATGATGCGACCTTGATGAGCTGGAGCATTGTCGTCCATGAAGATGAAATGAGGCCTGTGTTGTTCATGCAGGGGCACAATGACTGGATTAATGATGTTATTCAGGTAGTTTGGGCTTGTCACTGTACCATTCACAAAGTGTAGGGCAGTTCTGTATTGACTAGACACACCTGCCCACACTGTAACACCACCACCACCAAAGCCGTCTGGTGACAACAGTGGCTGATGCATAGCGCTCTCCTTGACGTCTCCAACATTGTTGGCGGCCATCATTTCTGCTCAACGTGAATCAACTTTCATCAGAGAACAGCACTGAGGCCACTGGTCCCTCGTCCAGCGTAAATGCTCCCTGGCCCATGCAAGACGATGATACCTGAGCCTGGTGGTGTGGCCAGGTACCCTTGCAGGTTGTATAGCACGCAGACCACGCTGATGTCAACGGTTTCGAATGGTCTGATGTGACACTTGGGTGCCTCTCACCTCCCTTAAATGTGCCTGGAGTTTAGTAGCATTCATCATCCAGTTGCGCAGGGCACTGTCACAATGAAGCGGTCATCAGTGTGGGATGTGGCCAAAGGACGTCCACTTCTATGCCTTTCTGTGACTCTTCCAGTCTCTCTGTGTCTCTGTTGCAACCTGCTGATGACACTCTGTGACACTCTAAGCTCAGTGGCCACTTCCCTCTGAGAACATCCTGTTTGAAGCCTCACAATGGCGAGGTACTGTTGATCAATTGTTAGGTGTCGTCTTGGTCTCATGATGTCAAAATGTGAACAGCATGATGAAAAGGACTGTTTAAATACCAACTCTAATTGAACCAGGAAATGTATTGGTCGATTCATGGATCAAACACCTGTTGTGAATTTTGCGGTTCAGCTTGTTAGAGAACAGCAAGTTGTGCAAAAAGTACTGAAACATTGAACAGTTGGACATGTGCATTCAAAAGTTTAGAGAAGGCCAAATTAAGTTCACCTGTAAAGGTTATAGTGCATTTTAGGTTCATCCTGAAATTTCACCCGAAAGCTGAATATCCCTGACTTTTTGTGAGTAGTGTATATTCTTCCATGGCTGAATAACTTTGTTAAAGAAAAATGTTGTTGGTATTTAGTATAATCAAGCTTAATCTCTGACAAAGAACATTTTGATTGTAAATTATAATCCTATTTCTAAATGTAATGAAACATTCATGAACTGAAACCCACTGGCACCTTTAACTCTGAACAACATTGCAGCATTTCTCTTTCATTCGCACTGCCACTTTCAATGTGTTTCTCCTTCTGTTTGAAACTCCCCATTACATTGTTTGCAGGCTGCTTTCTGAGCGTCTATGATCATCTGCCTCCAAGGCAAAATACTTATGACCACATACAGACTGTTGCTGCTCTTCCTATATTACATTTGGCAGAGTTGTTGCTGCAGCAGCACTGGCTGCAGTCGTGTTGAATATATTAGGATTTTTCTGTGTTGTTTAGTGCTGTAGATCTCCTGGACATGACTGCTAGTGGTCCAGTCAGCCAGCAGTGGTAGTAATGGTACTGTAGAAAGACTAGCAGCCGTATTTTTCATAATTTTGACTTGGACTTTTTGTTAAATCGCAGTTCTTGTGACATCCTCAGCGAGTGTGTGCTAGAGGTCTTCACATGGGCTGCCCAAATTTTACTTAGGCTAATTGGGTTTGGGTCTGATCTTTGTTTCGTTATGTATAATACCCAAGTGGTTTCCGAAAGGAAGGTATGAAAAGGTCGCTGTGGAGCATTACTAGGCTTCAAACAAGACTGAGTTTTTTTTTTTCATTTAATGGTTAGATCCAATTGGATTGGATTTTAGGAAGAATTTCCTGGTTCCAATAGGCCTCGGGTCCTTATTTTTGGCCCCACAGGTGTGCATGTCTGTGTGTAGAGCACTTTCTGTCCATCGATTCTGTCCATATACATGTGTTCGATCCCCATCCACGGCTGCCTTTTGCAGTCAGGCTTCAGATACGTCCAATGAAAAGCCTGTCACACATGGGAGAAAGGCTTGAAAAGGCCACATCAGTGGATCTACTATATTTGTAATCATTGATCAGGTGAATATTGATCGCTGAGCAGAAATAGAAGCAGGCATTGATCTATGGCTCTGCCTCTTATATTATATCTGATTCACATCGACGGCAGCCTAAACCGGCTGTCAGCGCCGAGCATCACGACTGGGCTGCCTTCCCTGAAGGTTAGACCGACAGGCGGGGAAAGAGAAATGCAGATAGGCGCTATTTGCACAGATAAAGAGGCAAAATATGCTTACCCATTCAGAAAGAATCAATAGGGAGGGCGAGGGAGAAAGAAAGAATGAAAGGGGGCAGGAGGGAGAGCGGAAGAGAGGAAGAGATAGAGAGATATCCTTGTCAAGTCGATGCACCCGCTCTCTGACTCTCTGGGGCAATTTGCCAGCTTTAACGGATTTTATTTTGGCTGCCTTTGAGTGACGCTAACCGCGATGCCGGAAAGTTAAATCTTGTCTCGGTGAGCTGCAGAGTGACTGCAGAGTGCATCCGTCTGATGAGGGGGTCGTTTTCAGAGACGGACGCTGTGTTCCTATTTTAGTAGAACCAAGGGTGAGGATCATCCGACCATCTGCCCACCGACCCCGAAGAACATTTGTTATTTCAACGACATTTTCTGTGCTCTGATGATCTTGATGTGTCACACTATCTGTGTCTCCACACACCCGGAGCCTCTTCACTTCCTCTATTTCCAGAGACCCTTATGATCGCTCTCTCTCTTTCTTTCTCTTTCTTCCTTCCTTCCTCCTGTCCTCTTCTGTCTCTCTGTACTTAAAATTTTTGGCATTCACAGGAGAAATTTAATTTGCAGGCAGTTTTCTCTTTATGGCATGTGTGTGTGCGTGTCTACAGTATGTGTCTCTGTGTGGCTTTAAGCGGGATAGAAAAATGAAAAGAGAGGAGGATGAGTGGATGATGCCAGCCTACTGCTCTCAGGGTCCTCCTAAAATCCGCTGTGTTTCTTAATCACCAGCAACTCTAACATCTAATTAGTCATTAACACTTCTCCTGCTGATCCATAAGCCTCCAGGGAGACCTTGCAGGACCCTCTCCTGTGTGTGCGCGTGTGTGTGTGTGTGTGTGTGTGTATGAGTGCATAAGCACATTCAGGTGTGTGCTGCAGTTTCCAGATTCTTCAAGAAAAAAACAAAAACTTTCATAAGGTAAACCAAATAACTTGCATGCAGCATGGTGATTTCACCCAGAGTCAAAAACAACAGAGATATAAATAGTTTAACATCTAAATAATCCAAAATGTTAGCTATGGCCAAAAACACCATAATTAGTAGATGTGTTTTTACTTCATGAACTATTCAGGGTGAACTTGTTTTCAAAATGTTGAGATGTCTTACCTTCATGAGAAACAGTATATTTATTTTTATTTAGTAAATTTATGCTATATGATGAAGCTGTTGTGAGAAGCCCTGTGGTGAATATGAAGCCATTCCTGGCTTACTCCCAGGCTATTTCTCTATTTCTAAAAATCCTTCTGTATTGAACCCTGTGCCGTCTCCCAAGGCTTTTAATTATTATGCAGCACGGTGCTGGAACCAGCTACAGCGAAAGGGCAAACTTCACACTCTCTTTTCTCTCGCAGATTTTGTTATTTTATCAAGCTCACTTTAATACTCACAAATTTTCAACTTTTATCTTAAACTCCTCTGTCCTTCTGTCACAATTTAGATTTATTTGAATCGTCATTCTTCTTTCTGTCTTTCTGGCTATTTTCTGTTTCGACCACTCCTGAATCCCCTCTTTAACCCCCCCCCCAAGTTTCTCTCTCCCCAAAAGTTTGGAAAACAGGGAGGATTGAAGAAGAGCAAAATCATAGAAGCCTCCGCTGCTGCCGGAGCCCGGAGCAGACGAGCACTTAGCTTCGTGTGGACACACTCGTGAGAACGCAGCGTTTTTAAAACCCATGGTGTGCAAAGAAGGCAGGAGCGGCTCCGCCATGAATAATTAAGCGTCTTTTTAGAGCCGGCTCTGGTCGGATGAGCCCACCTCGTCATCCCGTGGCCATCAAGGCCTGTGTCGAGGGCTGGGTTATTTATGGCTTGCGGCCTGAAGCGCGGAGGTTTAAAATAAGAGACGAGGATGATGATGATGATGATGACGGTGTGAACAGTGTGTGTTTTCTGAGGCTTTTTTTTTTTCCCTTTCTGTTTGTTTGGTTTCTCGGCGAGGAAGTGATGCTGCTGCCGTGTGAAAGGAGGAGAAGGGAGCAAAGAAGAAGAAGAGGAAAGAAAGAGCCCCGTGGGAGCAGCGGCCGCCCAGTGGGGCGACAGGGCTCTCAGTTAGCAGATAAAGAGACAGATGTGGCCACCACGCTTCACGAGGATCTGCGGTGTTCACAGTAACCCGCATTTATCTTCTCTCTCTTTCTCTCGTTCTCTCCATCCCCTCCCTTTTTGTAATTTCCTTTCATTTCCTCCGCCTCCCCCTCCTTCTCCAGCCCTCTTTTCCCCTCACTTCCTGTGTTTTCATTTTCTCTCCTTCTTGCCCTCTCTGCTCCTTTGTTTTCCGTCTCCTTTGCCACCTGACTTCTCCTCCTTTATTCATCCGCTGTTTCTTTTCTTTTTCTCCATTCGCATTTTAGAACATCCTTCTTTCACCCCATGACACCCCATACACTGGTCCCCTCTCCTCCCCTCCTCCGTTTCGCTCTGTCCTGGTTTAGCTCCTTCCTCTTCTCACTTCACCTCTCTCCTCTGCCCCACTCCTCCCCTCTCCCTTTCTCTTCTCCTCCTACCTCTCTTCTCATCACCCCTCCTCCTCTCAACTTTCCTCTCCTTAATTTTTCTCCTGCCCCCCTTGGTTCCTTTCATCTCTGTTCGTCTTTTCTTCTCCTCCGTTTTCCTGCTCCACCTCATTCTTTCCCTTCCCCCCTCTCCCTTCCTCTTCTCCTCTTCCATCTCCCCTCCTCATCTTCTGTCCTCTCCCCCTTTTTCCTCCTGTACATCTCATCCTTTCCTCTCCTATGTTCCTTCTTTTTCTTCTCCTCTTTCCTCTCCTCTGTTTACCCTCTCACCCCCCATCTTTTGCACTCCATACCTCTCATCCTTTCCTCCCCTCTCCCTTCCTCTTGTTCTCTTACATCTCCTCTCCGCTCCTGTTTTCCTCTCCTCTTTTTCCTTCTGCCCCCTCTCATTCTTTGTATTGTTCCTCGTTTGCTCTCTTTTTCCTTCTGCCCCCTCTTATCCCTTCCTTTCCTCTCCTATGTTCCTCCCTCCCTCTCCTCTTCTCTTTTTTCCTTTTGCCCCCCTCTCATCCTTTCCTCCTCTCCCCCCTGCTCTCTTCCCATCCTCTCCTCCTCTCTGCACTGCCATCAGTGATTTATTCCAGCAAGTGTGTGTTGCAGTGCGCTGCCTCATCAGTACCCTCTGCACGCGGCACTAGAGCCGGTCGCAGCCTGTGGGCTCCCGCTTGGCGCCTGAAACTGATCCCGCTGACGGGGATCTGTCGCTGTGGTTCATTCATGTGCTTTGCATGTGATAGAATGTGTAATCGAGCACATGCTTTACACGCTA
Source organism: Zeus faber (assembly GCF_960531495.2). Classification (NCBI taxonomy): domain Eukaryota; kingdom Metazoa; phylum Chordata; class Actinopteri; order Zeiformes; family Zeidae; genus Zeus; species Zeus faber. Next base: position 44,984,702 of record NC_137193.1, read on the forward strand.
AGCTCATTCATCACGCAATCACTCTCGCCTATACAGACACGCGTACCCAAACACGCTTGCAAATGCGGCAACAAACATGTGTTCACAGGCAAATACGCAACAATGCAACCCCATGTACACGCACGCACGCACGCACGCACGGACGCACGCACGGACGCACACACACACACACACACACACACACACACACACACACACACACACACACACACACACACACACACACACACACACACCAGCAATTATCTAAACATGCATGAAAGCGCCCATTATGATACAAACAACCACACTCACTCACACAATACTCACATAATACTGTACGTGCACACATACAATTGAGCTGCACATTCGAAAGCACACCTACACTGGCATGAAAAGACACGGCACACAGAGACACAGCAGAATTATTCCGCTCACTGTGCTTTTCCACAATGTGTAAACAATCCATCAGTACATGTTTACAATTTTCAGGATGTCATAAAAACAGCGTGGAAGCTGACACGTGAGTGGTTGTGTTTTGGTTTGTTTTCACTACTGTGTGTCAGGATGATTGTACCTGTGTGTGTGTGTGTGTGTGTGTGTGTGTGTGTGTGTGTGTGTGTGTGTGTGTGTGTGTGTGTGTGTGTATGTGTGTGTGTGTGTGTGTGTGTGTGTGTGTGTGTGTGTGTGTGTATGTGTGTGTGTGTTTGTGTGTGTGTTTTGTGTGTGTAGGCAGCAGTGGAAGAAGAAGTAGTCAGGGCTTTTAATTGTAGAAATGTCAATGTGGTGCAACTGTACCTTTTTTTTTTTCAGATGAGTGCTTATGCTTATCCCAATTACAATTTACAGAAATATTGTATATTTGGTATGAAAGTAATTTACAAGGATATGGACCTAATGAATTATTGATGAGCAGTTTGATGGATCCAGTCCCTTTGTTTTTACAAAAATAACACAACAAATAAATAGCACCACTGTCTGGAGGTGCATGTCAGTGTATGTGTTTGTGTTTGTGTGTGTATGTGGGTGTGCATGTGTAAGGAGAGAGGAGGCGCTGCCCCATGGATACCTGTGACCTGGTCGACAAGGATGCGGGAGGTGATGATGCGTCCGTACTGGGAGAAGAGCTGCTCCAGCTCCTTCTGGGTCATGGTCTTGGGCAGGCCGCTCACGTACAGGTTGGCATCGCGGATGGAGGCGGAGCTTGGTCGTGCGTACGACACCTGGGGGGACGGCGTCAACAAAAGGGATGAAGTCAACAAAAAGGTTGGAGTCCACAAAACTGTAGGCTTGTGGGAATAGGTCAAAACCCCATTGAATAATACTCATTTATGAGTCACCCCACATAAGGATGAGTAAATGACAGTACCTACCAATCCAATGACCAAATGTAGCTTAAACTTGATGAAACATTCTGCAATAAGTTAAGACAAACTCATCCGTTGATAGCCATGTCAATACTATTGTTTGTATATTATCATAATTCACGGTGTTACAGAAACTATATTCATATTTATACCCAGTCAGTACTTCCATCCTTACTCCCGTTTAGCCCCTGTCATAGCCTTTTATTGTACTGTATCCCCAGCTGGTGTATAAATAAATTTATATTGTACTTTTGATATTGTTTTGTTTTAGGCTGTTAAGCATTCTTTTTTTACGCTACTCTTCTGTTTACACTACAATGCACCAACTATTACAGAGACAAATTCCTTGTCTACGAAAATGTCCAATAATTTCAATAAACAGATTGTGATTCAGATTTTGAGATGGAGTTTTTTATTAATCATCTCTCTTTTATCCAGTCAAGTATTGCAGGTAAGTATACATGTAAGTACTATATATTTGGTACTGAGCAGAACTAAATGAAGTAACTCGATTCTATGAAATCTTATTGTAACACATTCCTTTAGGTCAGATAGCAAGGTCCTGCTGCTGACGTACGTGGAAAATGTCACAGTGTCAAGTATCTATATGTTGTGGACCAGTCCAACGTATGCATGTGTGTGTGTGTGCCTATGTATCGGTATGTTTGTGTGAATGTGTGTTCTGCAGGGCAGGGTAGGGTTTGGCATCTAAAAAGACACAGAGGGACACAGGATATCATTTTAATGGGTCTTGTAAGCTTGGGGATTAGTGTCACCAGGAGAGTGTTTAGTTGGTTCAGACGTTGGGTAGATAACACCCAGGTCACCGACTGGGACGGCAGGGAGATGCTGAGCTCCGTGGTGGAATCCTCATGTGGTTAACACTCAAGGCGCCGCACAGGGAGCCAAGACATTAGGAGCTTTACACCGAGGATTTGTTCATTTATTTATTTTTTTTCAAATAATTTTATGCAGTGGTAACCTGATCAAAGAGATGTCCAAAATTGATTTGGATTTCATAATAATATTATAATATCAATAGTAATATAACAATAATATCATAATATTAACATCAATAAACAATAATAGTAATAATAATATATATAGCTGCAGGCAGCAATACACAGGCTCAGTTTAGTTGTGTAAAATAACTATTACAGTTCTCTGGATTCTGTGCAATGTAGAAGGAGTTACAATTTTTCGATTTTTACAACCACTCAGAGATGAACCGTTTTACATAACATTTATTGATGATGTTAGAAAGTGACTGTTTATTCAATGTAACGCCAATGTTCTTCAATTTTCGGTGAGCTTGTAAAGTTGTATCAATATTTCCTGATACAAATGTAGATCGGTGTGAATCAAACTTGGAAGACAACACATATGAAACGTCCTATTGTTTAGGAGACGAACTGGGAAACATTTTGCTTCATTGGTTTCATTTCCCAATAATGGTGCAGGTTGTTCCCTTCTGCTGCTTTTACACACAACATGTCATCAAAGTGCTGCCCTTCCTGTACAATATCAACTGGTTGGAAACATGTGTCCATAAACATTCCATGTTGTTGTTTATCAGTTAATGTTTCATCTGTATATTCATCTTATGAACTTCAATCTGCATTTTCAATATCATCATTGCACATAGATTCATTACAGCTGTTTGTGGTTTATGGATCTTCCTCAGTTTTGCAAAGAGGATTATTCCATTCTTGTTCAATTCTACATCCTTATACCACTTGTTATGTATTCTAAAATACGTCCATGCCAACTTTTGGCTATTTTTCAGAATCTGAAACAATAACAAAAACAAACGTTGTAACAATAACAATACATAACCATAATAATAAATACATATTATTTTATAAATATAAAATGTACATTTTAGTTTAAGTTTGTATTTTATTGTATGTTTCTGTTCACAATCTACAATTATAAAATTTAGTTTAATAGATTGTCTATATACTTGTCTATATTGTAATGCAGACAACATTTATGGAACTTTAACATTCATTTGGCATTAGAATTATTATGGAAGAACTTGTCAATACTAAACACTTTCTGTCTTTTAATTTAAATCTGCTAAGTTTAGCTATAGGAAACTGTTTATACATGACATTTCTTTAAAACAACAGTTTATTTTTACTTTAAACCAGGCTTTGTCATTGTTATAACTTACATTGTTGTATGTAATTGTGATTATATACACTGTGATTACATGCAGGGACGTTTGGAGCGGACCGAGGGACTCTTTCAGACCAGACGTCACTGAAAATCGCTGATTCATTCTTTTATTGCTCTCCTATTGCGGGAGCCACGCCAAGCTCGCGTTGGGAGGAATGTGTTCTCAAGTCTAAGTCGTTGTTTGAGGAAAACCTGCGCATCAGCCCCGGGGGGGCCTCATCCCCGCTGCCGACCAGACAGCGGAGAAAACACCAGCGTTCATACTGTACGATTGGCTGTTCATGTTGTAGGTAGAGGAAAATGGACTCTGTATCGAACTGTATTGAAAATAAATCTCAGAAATGTATCATCGTTATCGTGGAAGATATCATTGTGTAAATTATCGGGATTGTTTTATCGCCCAGCCCTTCCATGAAATACCAAAAACTTTGTGGTATTTCTGTGCGTAATTACCATTTCACGGCTTGAATTTTTCTGACGCCTTGCTGGATCTTGAACGCATCACTCAGTCCTACATTCCAGTGGATTGTACAAGTTTGTGTGGACTACTTTTTGTATTTTTCATTAAACCAGAAAAATAATTGGGACCACGGAGATAAAATATCAATCCAACAGATCTACTGACATCTATCAGGTAAGAAGCTATATAAATACACACGTAAATCGATATTTGGTAAAGTCGAACAAATTCAGAATGACTTGGTCCACGCCGCACCCTGGACACCAACTGAACATTCTCAATCCAAATCTGTACATTTATAGTAAATAATATGATAACGTGATAAAGCAGCGTACTGTAAATCTTATCTTGTTCCTCCTCCGTTTACAAACAGTGACGTGTCAGTTAAGCACGACCAGCTGAATATTTTGGGGTCAAAGTTGTTCAGTTTTTCACAAATTTCTGCACTGTATGTCGATCGATTTGGATGAAATTTAAAACACTTAAACCAATGTTATAGGTTCTGTGGGCCCTAATGATAATAATAAAAAAAATTATAATAATATTTTTGCAATTTTGAGCAACTGGTAGAATTGGGTTCAAGTTCGATAATGTGAGTTTTGAAGTAAAACCTAATGGAAATGGATTACACAGGTAATATGCTACCCCTTAGCTGCCCTCTATCTAAAGGGCCTCACCTTTAATAAAGAACATTTAAATTAAGACGTTAAAGGCAGACAAAGCCTTTAAGCCTTTCTCCGCTCGCTAACCCTGAACGCCGGATTTCTGTTAACAAAAATAACACACTTTTCATTGCGGAAAACCTGTCCTTGTCCAGAATATTGAAAAGATTAGGATTTGGAGCAACTCCTGTGCCACTGTAGCCTTTAAGAATGTCTATAAAACATACTACATTATTTTTTCCTGAATATTTCGTTTGATTAAATGTACCGTTTGTTAAAAGCCGTTGAAGTCAGAATCTCTTTTGCAAGGCTGGACATGTTCACATACATACATACAGCACGGTATTACATACAGCTCAAATGTAACGTAAAATAATCAAACGTGTCTAAGAATATACATTTGCACACACCTTTGCTCTGTCACTCACAAGTCTTCTCCCTGATGTATGAAAGGGATAACGTGCTGGTCATTATTGCAAAATAACCCCCCCAGAGGGTAATTTGAAAGGATTTTATAACTACTATGCCTAGTTTTATGCTTCATTTGCGAAAAATAGCCCACAGCAATGTATCACTGCAAAAAAAACAACCTGCATAAGACTAATCTACTCACTGTCATTAACGTACATAAGTGTAATGTAAGGTATCCCATCTTAATTTCTGTCGTCACAAGATGTCGCCACGAGCTAGCGTTAGCATTAGCATGTAGACGGACTGAAACTAGGAATGTAAAGCCAGGTGGAGAAGTGTTTGTGTCATTATTCACTTATTATTCATTATTCGTCGTTGTTCAGAAATAACTGACAGCTGATTGCCGCCGTTGACCAATCAGAATGGAGTGTTCCACAGAGCCGCAGTGTGATATCGGTGAATACACTCTGCCTTGTCTGTGGCGCTCAAGAGCGTCCTGCTGCAGCTCCCGAACTGGCGAACTTTCCTCTTGTCAGTCGCCACAACATTGTCTCCGGCGTCTACATGCAAAGACCTGATTCTGCTCCCCTGAAGTTACGTAAATCCCATTACCGGCGCTGCTGACGGGAGCAGCTTTCCCTGGTGCTGCTTTCATTACCTCTGACATGTGGAGACATAAGCCATCCAACACGCTAAAACTCAGACAAATATGGCAGCCGCACACGCACACACACACACACACACACACACACACACACACACACACACACACGCACACACACACACACACACACACACACACACACACACACACACACACATACACATACACACACACACACACACACACCCCTGAGCAACAGCATGGAAATCCTGCTAAACTCTGACGGCAGGGAAATTGGGATCGCCAGCAACCGGCGTCCCCTTTTTTCCTTGTTTCTTCCCCTCCCTTCTTCCCTCTTTGGATCCTTCTCCGCTTCTTCCCCCTCTCTCTCTTTTGGCTTCACCGGCCAATGTCGCTCTACTGTCTCATTTTTTTTTCCTGCTCCAAATCTTTCCCTTCCCCCCTCCACTCAACCGTTCCCTCTCCCTTTTCATTTTCTTCTACTTCCTCTTCTTCCTTTCCTCTGCTAAAATTCTGCCCGTCAGTCAATTTTTTGTATTTTTTTTTTCACTTCCACTGCTCCTCCGTGTGCACCTCTCCTCTCCCTTTTCACGCCTTCTAAGCCAACTGCAGATGTCTAATCCATCAACACCTCCTCAAGCTGTGAGCACTATTGTGTGTTAGAGTGTGTGTGTGAAAGCGAATGATGATGTGCATGTGTGAAAGCCACGTGTGTGTGTGTGTGTGTGTGTGTGTGTGTGTGTGTGTGTGTGTACAGTACTTGTCGTAAAGTTTTAACACGTGAGTGTGTGTGTAGCTTTAAAAACTCGTTGGCAGGAACACACTGCACACACTTCATACATGTGTATGTGTGATTTGACATGGGTACACACTCACACTGTACTCGTGTGTGAGGGGCAGATATGTTTGTGTGTGTGTGTGTGTGTGTGTGTGTGTGTGTGTGTGTGTGTGTGTGTGTGTGTGTGTGTGTGTGTGCGTGTGTAAGTGCGTGCTCTCCTCTCACCTCCGGCGTACTGCTTCTCCTCACAGCTTGGGGGTGGAGGAAGAATCACAGCCGTCTCTGAGAGACTTGCGAGGTGTCATGGAGGAGGAAACCGACTCATACTCGCGACTTAGACACTCCAGACGAAAAAAAAACAAACAAAAAAACCCCAACAACCCTCCCCAAAAATCCCCCCAAAAAACGCCTGACAACATGTGAAATGAAATTCGGCGTAGGTTCTGTCTCCGTCTCCTGCTCCGTTTCAGTTCTTCCCGACAACAGAGGTGGGGCGAGATGTCATATAAAGGTGTTGCCATTGGTGAAAAGTGTAATATCAGAATTATTACCCGCTAAGGGGGTTTTAATTTACCTTGTGTTACCTTGAGGGCCTGTTAAGTCAAGGAGGAGGGAGGGATGGAGGGAGGGAGATTAACGTGGAGGGAAGGAAGGGTGGTGGTGGAGGTGGAGGTGGGGCGGGGGAGCAGACAGAGGCTGAGGTGCGAGTGAGAGAGCGATAGTGACAGACAAAGAGACGTGGACTTGTCTCGTGTTGTTACCACGCCTGTCCCTTACCGCCGGGGACTGGAGGCAACCCCTTTCTGTCATGCCGGGGTGAGGACGGAGGGATGGAAATCTGTGAACTCTGTGAGTTCCGGCCTTAATAAAGTCCACACGCAGTGCGACACACCACCTTAAACTTTATCCCTTTAGCGTGCACCACGCTACCGTGCCTCCACCACCCCCGAGTGAATGAAGAAATTGAAAAAAAAAATTTCAAATGAAAAGCGGCCGCTACACCTGACCTCCTCTCTTTAAGAGAACTATCGGGTGGAATTGTATTAAATTGTTATTGTGGGTTCTAGCAGTTAGGGTTAGAATGAACGTCTTTAATGGAACATCTTTTTCAAGAGATCCAATTAAAAGTAGCAGAACTAATCAGACCTTTTCAGCAAAAGGGCAAATACCCTGACACAAAGTTGTTCAAGTAAAACGTGAAAGTACCACAATGACATTTTTCATTCCATAAAAGTATATAAGTCCTTCAAGTATTAAAAGTAAAAGTACTTGTCATTGCCAGAGTCTAGGCGATATGATTGGTTCAGCAGATGAGTTCCTTTCGGGTTGGCTCGGCATTTTGGGAAGTTTTTTTTTGCTAAAGTGCCATGAAAAGGACGTCCTCAGCTGCTGTGTTTGATCCAGATTCACACACTGAACTCTGCTCTCCCTGAACTGAGCGCCCAGGTGTTTTTACAAGTACATACTGCAAAGGGTAGACAAACAGAGGGAGAGAGAGAGGGAGAGAGAGAGAGAAAGAGAGAGAGAGAGGCGAAAGCTTCACCCCCTCTCCCTCTCTCTCAGAAGCCAGAACAAAGCCTGGGTTCCGGGTCACACGCTGTTGACACACTATGCTGTTTCCGTCGTGCCGCTGTCTAGGGACGGGCGGGATCGTCCGCGGGGAAACCAACCCCCCATTCATAAATTTGGGGCTAATCCCATCCTATTCGATTAGATTAGATTAGATCAGATCAGTGCAGATGACAGTGAAATGAAATCCAGGGATTACCACGTCAACAACAGATTACTGCCCCGCGGAAAAGCTACCAGAGTGACAGAGAGGTCATAGGAGAGGGGAGAGAGAGAGGGGGGGGGGGAAGGTGAAGAAAAAAGAGGAAGCAAAAGGGGGAATAGGAAGGGAATGACCAATATGTACTGTATATATATGTATTATTTTTATTTATTGTATTATTATTTATCAAATGTATTATTAATTATAATATTATTATTATTATTTTATGTATTATTCATTTGATTATTTTCGATTTTCGATTATTATTATTTATTATTGTATCATTGCATTGTATTGTATTGTATTATTAGTGTATATATATTTTTTCATCCCTACTTTGTTCTTTTGCACGGCCTTTTGACTTTGCCCTTTATCATTTCATCAGTTCACTCTCACATGGCGTGTGTGTTACCTTGATTGTTTTGGTCTGAAGTCTGAGTCCATTTAACGTGTTGATGGCCTTCTCTGCATCCTTCGGGTCGATGTAGTTGACAAAGCCGTAGCCCAGACTCTGTCCTGCAACACCAACAACAGAGAAAACAAACAGCATGATTCACATTTACATCAGGAAAAGAAACATTTAGCCGCTACTTCCTTCGTTCCCTCCTCATTCTCTGTTCTTGGATAGAGAACTGAAGTGCGATGTTGAATTAGGAAACGGCAATGAAACTCACACTGTGCCCAAACCCCAGAAGACAACACTACAACACCATGTACAAATAGCTTGTTTGTCTTTGCAGCTTCTGCAAAAGCAAAAACCAAGAATTGAGGTGGGAAAAAAAAACAGGGAAATCATCCGACCCCCGGTTTCCCTCTAAGCTCAGAAATTGTCTCAAATCCCGGATTCCCTTTGAGTGCGGCGCGTCTGATGTCTCCTCGACAGTTCCAGCCTTTCAACAGGCACAGGACTCTAAGCGGACGCCTCCAGCCATTAGGGCTCTTCAGTGGGATAGTTTCACAACAAACATCCCCCTTTCACTTTTTCCCGACCCAAACCGCACACAGAGAGAGAGAGAGCGAGAGAGAGAGAGAGAATCCCGGAAAGTCCGAGAGGAGCGGCACGCGCTGTCTCAGGCTAATGGGAACAGACAGCGGTTAGTCAGAGACAAAGTGAATCACAAAATATGGAGCATGGCTGTTTCACCAAATAAATACATCTGGGCTATGGATATCACAGCGCAGAGCGGCTCAGGGCCAGGAGGGACTTGTAGTCCTAACATCAAACAGCCCAAGATTCTCTGTCTCGCTCCTCCTCTCCTCCGTCCCCCCATCTCCCCCTCTCTCCCTCCTCTGGATTAACTGTGGATTATCAGACACTCTCTATTGTTAATTAAAAACCTGCCATCCTGGAGAGACTTCTGCTATTTATAACTAACCCTCCTCCTCCCCCTCCACTTCTCCTTCCTTCTCTTCTATCTCTGACTCTCGGCTGACACTGGAAGGAGCTTTGGGTTTGGTTTGAACTAAATATAACCCACATTCTTAGGATTTATTTTGCTGTCTTGTCGGACAATGTACTGTACTCTCAAAGGGGAGAGGAGGGGACATAATGCAGAGGGACAAGTAACGGCATTAAAGGTCAGGAATCAATTTAAAAACCTTTGTTTGTTTTCTCAAATACGTTGCCGGCGAATCAGGGTATTCCCAACCTGGGGTTCTTGACCCTCAAAGAGGGTCACAGGGGCGGTCAAAAGGCCTTGGATGATTTGAGGAAATATAAATCAATTTTTTTTTGTTCAAATATAAATTGTAACGGAACCCGACGACTACATGTCATAATGTATTGTATTCCCTAAAAACAGTGCTTTGCTCTCTTCTCATCTTAGAAAATAGAACCGACTCAGACAAAAACGACAGCTGATAAATACTGTACATAAAAAAATGTATTGTGTCTTTTGAATCAGGTTTGATGAAGGGGTCTCTGCCTTCCAGCACAATGCAGAGTACCTGGTATTTTTTTTTATTAGGTTTTCACCAAATGTCCATTCTGGGGAAAAGTCACCTCTCCTGGCTGGGGGGTATTTGATGATTGGGGGGTGGGAGGTGGGGGGAGATTGGTCTCTTACTTGTAGTATCCTACTCCTGCACCACACACACCCTCCATACCGCTCTCACGCTCCACTTTTCCATCACCTTCTTTGCCCCACTCCACCCACTCCAGCAGGCGGTGTGTGGAGTTGGACAAGTGAGGCTAGCAGCAGGTTAGCCCAAATGAAGGGTGCTAGAGGGGGGCACTCGTGCAGGGCCGTCCAAATGGGATGGCTGGGGATCGGCGCTCGCAGGGAGCCCGCCAGCCGACCGGGTGTAAAGGACCTGTCGAACGGAGATTCTAAAGTGGAATGTAGCTCTAAATAATCTCTTGAACTTGAACTTGTTTGTGTTAAACCGTAACATGACCGTGCAATAAGGTAACAGGGCATAAAATGATGATAAATTCTTTACCATCCTCGGTAAAAGTTTACATAAAACTGAATTTTATCTGACGCAACAAAGATAGGCATTCACATGTTCCAGTTTTTTACATGATGCGTAAATAGAAACGATTCTTAATTTGGTAAAATCAAATTGGATTCATTCGCAAACAGTCTTGTTGACGAATTCACCTCTAAATTATAACACTATACTCTTCAGCACAACATGATGATGGATGTGAAACTAAACAGCTGTGTCTGGTTAATGATGTGTTCATGCCAGTGCCTCCTGAGTGTGTGTGTGTGTGTGTGTGTGTGTGTGTGTGTGTGTGTGTGTGTGTGTGTGTGTGTGCACATGTGTATAGGGCTCTTATAGTGCTGTAGTTCTGCACAGTCTCCGATCGCACCCTAACACCCACTTTGGCAAAGCATTGAGCCCTCAGGGTGGAGGGGGCTGCGGTGCTCTGGCTGTCAGTATTCCCCAGGGGAGTGTGTGTGTGTGTGTGTGTGTGTGTGTGTGTGTGTGTGTGTGTGTGTGTGTGTGCGTGCGTGTCTGGGTGGAGGGGGGGACATCCGCCTGCAGCGCCAGGAAGCTCCAGCAGGAGATTCCACCCACCAATCCCAGCAGGAATCCACCGGCAGACTGCCTGGTTGCCCGCATCCTGGAGGGAAGACACAACGCCAACGCACCACACACATATGCAGACACACACACATATGCAGACACACACACATATGCAGACACACACACACACACACACACACACACACACACACACACACACACACACACACACACACACACACTCACTCGCTCACTCACATGCACCAGCGTATTTGTTTAAATAAAAATCCTGTCTACATTAAACATATCAAACATAATTTTTACTTAATTTTATATATATAATTTTTTTTTTTACATTTATTACATAGAATTTACATTTTATTAAATGTAGATCTCTTCTCCACTCAAACAATCGCACAATCAAAATTTGCTCATTTAAATGGTAATCTGAGGTGTGAACACACGGCATCAAACTTTCCGCCTTACAGCCAACCATAATGTGTGACGTCATCTGTACACGCAGGACACCGAGCCGATCTAACAGGCCGAGCACACCTGATACCTAGAACTGCACCAAATCAGCAGCATATGTCCAATTTCTCGGGCAACTCTGCGACGCAGGGAATTATGAGTTGCTTCGGAGGTGGGGGATAATTTGAATGCGCCTCCACTTCTTTTAATAAACCTTTGTTGCACAATCTGGAATAGCGAGCTAGAGGGTGGTGGGCCTTTTTTCTCGCTGGTAAAACACTGCTATTTCTAGAGGGTACCACACCGGTGTGTTAGCGAGGCAAGATGACTAAGCCTTTATTTGTTTCCTGAGAAGCAGCAGGTTGCCCAATGTGCGAGATGAGAAAATGAGTGTACTTTCACTGGGAGTCCTGCCTGCTGGCTGCAATGTGGAATGGTGTCCTGTTTAACACACACACACACACACACACACACACACACACACACACACACACACACACACACACACACACACACACACACACACACACACACACACACACACACACACACACACACACACACACACCACATTTCGATGCACAGTTACATAAACATGTAATATTTGTACAGTATGCACTTCTATTGCCGACCTTCACAGCAGACAGACCCCTCCAGTCAGAAGACCGCACTGGTTCAAGTTGAAATACTGCATTAATGTTAACAGTAGTGTGCCCTTGGGAAAGAGGCTCGGGTCGCATATTGCCTGTCATTATTTTGTTCCATTCTTGTTGAATATGACTAAGAGCCCTGTATTGTAGACATGAAAGCATCTTTCAATTCTTCCCCATCATCAAGCGATGCACAATACACTATAGACGCCTTTGATCTGGAGCGGCAGCTACGAAATGGGACACAAAGCAGTCAGAACCATCAACATCACTGTGTGTGCTGGGCTAGTGTCAGCTCTTCCCGAAAGTACTTTGCCTAAGAAGGCTTTTGAATGTAACACAAGTGAAATTCTTCTTCTCAATAAATTCACAAATTTGTACTTTGAACTCCCTGAGAGGGATATAACATGTGCATTTGGATGATGGAGAGAACTGTACGGTGATAAACCTACAGAGGGTTAAACTAGTAGTTATATCATAATAGTTGAACTTTTACAGATTTTGTTCTTTAATTCAGTGATTCTCAAAGTTTTTCATATCATATCAATTTGACACAAATTAGGCCACAGATGCCATTTGACAAGATTTTTTCTCTGGGACCCAATCTGAGATTACTATTGTTCGATATAATTAGGTGTCTATACTACTTTACTATATTTTACTTTACTCTTTACTATACTTGTAAAGATATAACAGTGAAACTATGATCAAAACAGTCTTTACTGTTTTCTTCCACACTCTCTAATGGTGTCAACTGCATTGAAATAATGGATAAGTTTAACTATTAATCATTTGTCTGGGGACCCCACACCCCATGTTGAAAACCACTGCTTCAGAGTATAAAAAGTTAAAAGTTAAAAATAATTCTCCGCAGGTAACTTTCAAGAAAACAAGTCCCTCAAAACTTGTCTCAATCCAATAGAAAATCACTCCAGATTGTTAATTGTGTGAAGTGACCCTTAAAGTCAGGCTCAGTAAACCATAATCTTGTGGTTACCAGAGCCCCCCACACCCTGTCAGGAGTGGGAGTGGGAGAGGGGCTGTCTGTCATGTGGCAGCCATAGGAGGACAGGACAGGGAGCAAGGGATGAGAGAGAGGGAAGAGCAGCACAGGGATCACCAGAGCGGTGAGCAGATGACGCTAACACACCTTGAGAGGACCAGCTCCCTCTCCCCAGAAACAGGCAAATCAGTTTGGTCAGTCTTAAATTTAGCGACATTTTTAAGACGTTGAGGAAGAGAGAGGAAAAGAAAAAAGAAAAAAAAACATCTCAATTTGTCAAAATAAATGTGTCACGCTCACTGCCTCTGTTCTCTTCCCTCCGCTGATGTCTCATCCCTTGTTGCTGCAGCAGCAGCGACTAGATATAGTGCTATTTTTGATGGGCCAGCGCACCTAAACATTTGAAATGGTGCACTGTCACCAACTTCATGTCAAAATACACTTAGCAGCTTGAGCTCTGAAAGACAGAGGGAGAGGCAGTGAGTTTGCAGAAAGATAAAGCAACACTTGGGGAACAAAAGGCTATGCTGCCTCAAAGCAATGTGATTTTAGCAATAGCAGCATATCATGTGGCGTGTATTGAGCAGGTTTGAATAACTAAATTCATAAACACAGCCACGTCCCCCGCACTCACATACATCTACAGTAGCTCCTGCTCCCACTCACTCATTCAACACATCTTTCCCTCTGGGGTTGCCAAGGTAGCAGCCACTATTACAGTCAGAAAGCTCCCACTCCAAGTTCCCAAGGCCTTGCTTCCACCAACACAGACCAAGATTACACAGACACACACAAATGCCCCCATACACACACACATGCACACTCCACCCCCTCACGGTGGCTCCTAGAGCCTTGGGGCCTGCAGTATGTGGGCAGCCCCGGCTATGGCGGCATGGCATCTGCAGGATGGTCAGATGGAGACATACTGACATATGGATCTCCTCTTGGGGAGGTCTTTTTGGGGAGGCCCACAATGTTACACCTGACTACAGACTTCCACGGACATCTCAACTCCCCGTCCCCTTGCTATGCTGAGAGCACAGCTTGTCAACAAGCCCTCAGGATCTGAGCCGTCCACCCCCAGACCTGCAGCCCCGACGCTGGGGATGAGGGGAACGTCTGGCCACCTCTCGCCGAGGTAGGACTTTGGGAGGAACCAGCCCTCAGGCACATCCGGCCTTCAAATCTGAGAAGAACGGCAGGGACCTTAACAACCTCTATGTATGGTAAAGGGCACTCAGAGTGGAATGAGAGGCTGCAACGAGGATGATTGGAGGAGGGGGACCTGGCTTCTCAGAACATCCAAGCCGTGGGGGATTGAGAGCAGAGAGACAGGACATTCTTGGGACCTGGGACTCTGAAACTTTAATGTGTGTCTGCCCGCTAGTGTGTGCACTTCTGAGCCTGGCAGCTTCCTTAATACCTGGCTTTGGAGATGTCAAATCCGTTTTTCATCTCTCCCCTCCTGTCAGCTCTGTTCACGGCATCTTCAGCCTTCAGCCATTTGAGGCTCAGGGAAATAAAGCCCAAATCTGAGATATGAACACCATGACTGATCTCTCTTGTATGAATTTGGCGGCGATGTAAAAATAATGTAGTGGGGTTTTCAACCGCACGGAACATCATCGCATTTGTGTTTCTGAGGTGTTTTGTAAGGTCAAACGGATGTCATCATGAGGCGGAGGAATGAATAATGGTGTTGGTTGTTGTAATAATGTGAGAAAAAGCCAGACTTGCATTCTGAAGTACAAAGAGCCTCAGCTTTGCTTGTGAGCCTGTTCTCAATGCATATTTTAGCAGCAACAAAAAGACGCGGGTAATCTGAGGTTTATATGGTGAATATTTGATTTCCCCCGGTTAGACTGACAGACTGGAGCGTGCAACCAAAGCCCTGTTTGTGTGTCCTCGTAGATTAAGGCTGGGATACATATTTCATGTATGATATACTTGGGGGTGCACTTGATGTACTTTAGCAGAAATAGGACGAAAATGAAACTAATGTAAGTGTGCTTTGCCCAAACCGCAGGTTTTGTGCGTGCGAAGGAAACAGAATTGAGCCCTTCCTCAGATATTTTAATCTTGCACTCATCTGAACCAGGTGTGCTCCTTCCTTTTTGGAGAGCATTTGGTTCACGGCATGCTCTCGCATGTTAGCCAAGCTGCTTTCTGTCAGAGAGAGTGGCGTCCTGGCCTCAAATCCTCCACAGCTGACATTGCAGTCCATCTATTTTTCATCTGCAACATCTGCTTGGCTTGCTACATTGTCACTATGATTTGCGTCCGATATCTGGATTCCGAGTGTAAAACCCATGGAAGGTGGCTTGTGAAGTGAGAACAAAAGGGTTGGGTTGGCGAGCGTCGCGGGTGTTGTCTGCCATTACGCCGTTTGATGTGGAGATAAGTGTAATTTCATTTTAATATCCGGGAAATGCGGCTCCTCTTATTAAAAGGTGTGAAGTCGCTGTGCGCTGCTGATAGCTTGCAATCAGGGAGTGGTGTGTTCGCCAGAGGCAAAAGGTAACACAAGCAGGCAAAATAAGGCACAGCAACACATTCACTGCTAAGTACCGTGAACCGCATCCTAAACAAGCATGAAAAATGCCCATTTGCTGTGGATTTCCATAGAATACGGCTGTGATTGGCCACAGTAATTATTGGCACAGCAGGGAATGCAAAGAAATGATTGTCTCTCAAAATATGAAATCACTCTTTTGCTTTATCAAGACACTAAAACCACAGGCCCAATCAATTCTTGTTCCAGCATAAAAAGCCATTTTATTTTCTGCCATGTCATTATGAAAACAAATGTATTCATTTTTCCAGCAGAAATCCAGCCGATGCAGAAAAATGGTCCTGAAAAATGAATAACTGACAAGGATCAGTCAATTCCCTTTGTGTGTGTGTGTGTGTGTGTGTGTGTTTGTGCACTTGAATATGCGTGGAGAAGTGGCAAGACTACAGAATGATTTATTCTGTTAAAACTTTGAATTCAGTATGTTGTTAGGTCCTCATGAATTTTCTCTTGCTTCCCCCCAAGGGTGTGTGTTTGTGGTATTAGCATAGTAGTGAGGCGCCTTTACTGGTTGGCAGATTTAAAAATTCCAACTAAAATAGATGTTTCACAAAAAACTACAAAAAAAGAAGAACAATTTCGGGGAAAAAAACAACCTTCTTTGGTGGCACCATCTGTATTGCTCGTTGCCTAAAAGTCAGACTGTCCTTGACTTAAGCATTTCTATACAAAGCCTTAACACAGGTATTCAAATGTCACCGCTGCTATACAGTATACACACACACACACTTAATCTGAACACTGAAACACATGCATTAAGCCGCTCTCTCGCCTCTTTAACTCAGATTCACAGGTGGAGGAATCTGACGTGGGCTTATTTTGCTGGTGTGTGTGTGTGTGTGTGGGCTGCAGCTCGCTGCGTGTAAACTCGCCTTAAATAAAAGATTAACCTGCATTTCCCCGGTGTGTTATGAGAGCGGCGGGCGGGCAGGCGGGTGGAGGTAGCGGTGCAGCCGGGCGGGCGAAGGTAGCGGAGGGGAACCACTCAGAGGTTTTGCTGCTTTCTCAAGCAGCCTCGGTCCACCAGGGTGACAGATGGAGCTCGAGTGCCTGCCGCCCACCCACACCCGCCTCACGCCACGCTGGCATCATCAGAACTGACAGGAGCAGGTCCACAGGAAAGAAGGAAGGAGGGGGGGAGGGGAGGGGGGGGTCGAGCACTCGCCTGCTGTCCTCCCACTACCAGCACGAGGCTCAGGTGCTTGCACCTTGTCAACACCGTCAACACGTGGGGAGATGCGCACACACAAGATGCTTGAGCCAAAGACTTCAACAGAACACCAAGACCGAATTGTGGGCAAATTCTGCACTAGTGGGATTAAAGCAAAGCCAGGAACGAGGAACAATATTTCACCAAAACATAATAAAAGTTCTATTTCTCTCGCCCTCATGTCCAGTGATCAATCTTTTTTATCTCAGGACCTCTCAATTTTGTAGGCATTAGGCTATGGAGCCCATTTGATAAGATTTTGTCACTAGAACCCTGATCTGAATAGATTTGAATTCCTAGATAGCCTAGATAAATGATTTAGTCTTAACTTCAATACCTGTCTCCATACTCTAGTTAGGGAGATAACAGTGAAAAAAGGATCAAAACAGTCATTAATGTACATTCTCTAAGAGAGCTTATGTCTTGTTAATTAAATACTGTGTTAGACTGGGTTAGAAATGTCAGTGAGGGACAATAGTTACAAAAATTAATTCTGAAAAGGAAACCCTTGTCTGGATTTGGTTATCTTCAACTGGCCGGACACCATTGACATTTACATACAAGAGAAACAATCACTAGTAATGGAGATTTTGTATGAAGTTCACGATGTTTACTGTATCACGATAAGCTCCCAGACAATATCTAGTCTCATACCACGATATCGATATCATAACGATATATTGTCCAGCCATACTTTTACCACCTCTATCGCCCTTAAAATAAAACCTAATCACATTGAGATGGGAGAAGGTCATCTTCGTTGCTCATAACGCTGAGTGGGTTGTGCCGGGCTCCAGAAATAGGGGCCTTTCTTCCACCAACTTTATGCTCGCTACAGCCCTCCCTCACTTTCTCCACCCTGGAGATTTGAGTCCGGTAAATGCATGAAAAGCTAGAGAGCAAGAAACCCCTCGGCATCCCCGACGGGGACGGGGAAGCAGAAGAGGACAGGGTGTGTTGTGGTGGGGGTGTAAATCACTTTGTTTGCCTAAAGAGTTAGCGTGAGGAAATTGCCACCATGGGAGAGCAATGCAGGCGCTTTCCGCAGGGGAAGACTGGAGAAAGGCAGAACGTGTAAATATAGCTCTTTGTGTGCAAGTCATCAGAAAGACCTCGTAGTGCAAAATAGAGAGGTACCCTAAACGTTTTGGGAGTGAGTGAACAAACATCCCCCCCTTCACACTCCCTGTTTAGGCCTCTAGCCGGTTTACAGCAATTCCAAAAACTAGACCCGACCGATGCCAGATTTATGGGTCCGATGCTGATCCTGATTTTGGAGGGTCCTAGTCCAGGGACTACCGATGTTTTAACCAATACTTTGTCTACAAGCGCTAAATTTCATTTAAAAAAACACATATTTTATAAAATGTTCCATAATGGAACATTTAACTCATAGGCAAACAAATAAATGAAAAAGAAACACACAAAGAACTTTTTGATAGACAACAAAAATGTAGACGATGATATAAAATTATATTTTAATGTAATTCCCCCCCCCCCCCCCCCCCCCAAGTTTGAATGAACAGATCATCACTTCCGAAATGAATTCATTTTCCGAGTTTCCCATGAAGGCAGCATCATTTCCTGCTTGGAGAGCCGTGTCCGTGTCGAAACGCGAGTGTAACAAACATGGATGGATTTATAAAATAATGCCTAGTCGGACTTCTGTGCAAATTTTGGTGAGTAACTTAAAAGTAGTGTAAAACAGACAAATACAGAATAAATAATCAATGTTTTTTTTGTCTATTATACTACACATCGGCTGCATAAGTGTTGGTCCTGATGTGGTCAAAAAAGTCAAATATTGGCTGTATTTGCCATTATATATATATATATATACACATACATACACACACACACACACACACACACACACACACACACACACACACACACACACACACACACACACACACACACACATATAAAAATATATATATATGTATATATATATGTATATATATATATATATATATATATATGATATGTGTGTGTATATATATATATATATATATATATATATATATATATATACACACACACACTACTCACAAAAAGTTAGGGATACTTGGCTTTCGGTTGACATTTATGGAAAATGTAAAAAGTTCACGCTACAGTGATATTATATCATGAAAGTAGGGCATTTAAGTAGAAGCATGCAATGGTGATTTCCTCATCTCAAACAATTTATTGAAACAAAAGCCAACAACAGTGGTGGGTTTACCACAACAAAAAATGTCAATGTCTCAATAACTTGTCATGTGCCCTTGAGCATCACGTCTTATGCTGCTCACAAGTCGACTTATTGTCTGCTTAGGCATGGAACCCCACTCTTCTTGAAGGGCAGCCCTCAGGTCATTGAGGTTCTGGGGTACAGAGTTACGAGCCTCTACACGGCCACTCAGCTGATCCCATAGGTTTTCTATGGGATTCAGGTCTGGAGAAAGTGCAGGACACTCCATTTGAGGTACCCCAGTCTCCAGCAGCCGTTCCCTAATGATGCGACCTCGATGAGCTGGAGCATTGTCATCCATGAAGATGAAATTAGGCAGGAAATGTATTGGTTGATTCATGGATCAAACACCTGTTGTGAATGTTGCCGTTCAGCTCCTTGTTAGAGAACAGCAAGTTGTGCAAAAAGTACTGAAAAACTGAACAGTTGGACATGTGCATTCAAAAGTTTAGAGAAGGTCAAATTAAGTTCACCTGTAAAGGTTATAGTGCATTTTAGGTTCATCCTGAAATTTCACCCGAAAGCCGAATAACCCTACCTTTTTGTGAGTAGTGTATATACATATAATATAATATATATAATCAGGTAGAGATAGAGAGAGAGAGTGAGAGAGAGAGAGAGAGAGAGAGGGAGAGAGAGAAGGAGAGAGAGAGAGGGGTGATGATGGCTGCACCATATTGTGTCCCAGTGTTATTTTTGTATGCGACAGCCCCCATTATCCTTTGGCTGTTTGACTCTCAAGCTGAATTCAGAGGCCAATTACAATAGAAAAGGAGAATAGCTCCAAAGAGGAGTCATGGAGCTTTGGAAATATGTGTACAACTACAGAGCAGAGTGTGTGTGTGTGTGTGGGGGGGGGGCAATGGTCGTCTATGGTTCACAGTGCAAGTGGATACTCGTACTGGTATTTAGGCAGGATTTAAAGGTGCAGTGTGTAGAACTTACAGAACTGACTTGGCAGAAATTGAATATAATGTTCACAAGTATGCTTTAATTAGTGTATAATCCCATGAAAATAAGAATGGTTTTGTTGCCGTTACCTTAGAATGAGCCGTTTTTTCTACATAGTTTCTTCCACTGTTTCTTCCATGGAGGCCACCATGTTGCACTGCCATGGGGAGTGGTATTCAGTTGCTTGCGATCTGCAACCTCACAGCTAGATGCCACTAATTTGTACACACTGTACCTTTAAATTGTTAATATTTCTAATATATGAATGGGGACAGCTTATTTGTGCCGTGTGTGCATATTACATATGTATGTGTGTGTCTGTGTGTGTGTGTGCCTTTGTGTTCTCCTCTCCAGAATGGTGGGCTGTTCTCGAGCGCCAGCCCGCCTGCCTGATGCTCTTTAATGAGATTATCAGGAGAGGAGTGTCAGTAAGTAGGATCTAAAATGAAAGCCATTATGGGGCATTATCAGAGAGCTGCCCCCCATCCATCCATCCATCCATCTGCCGTGCAGCCACCCACACAGCCACTAGGCCCAGATTACAGCCCTGATTAGCACACACACAAGTGCTGCTTAATTTAAACACCTCTGGAGAACATGTGGTGCATTGTTGCAAAGCTGAGTTGAAACGCTTGAAACATGTAGGGGAAAAAAAGAAGAGGGCAGCATTTGGATTCCTGCTTCTGGTAAAAAAAAAGACACTCCAGGGAGAGAAACGAACCAAATATCCAAATTGTCTGGCATAGCTCCAAATAATGTTTGACCCAGGGCTTGTGTAAGCCCTTACAGCTATTCATACACTAGTTAACTCATGGGACCCCAGTAAGAGAGTTTATGTGTGTGTGTGTGTGTGTGTGTGTGTGTGTGTGTGTGTGTGTGTGTGTGTGTGTGTGTGTGTGTGTGTGTGTGTGTGTGTGTGTGTGTGTGTGTGGTTGTGATGGCATATGTGCATTAGCCTACTGTTTTAAGGTATAATTTTTAAGGAGAGTTCTAAGAGTTCTTAGTTCTAAGAACTTTTGAAGAAACCATCCTTTTTTTTGTGTCTGTGCTGCAGAAACTAGGAATGTTCATAGTTCTTAGACCGCCGTTTGGAGGGAGTTTTTAAACTCCTACTCAAAGGCAGGGACTGACCGGCACAAGAGGAACCTTCAGTGATGTAAGTACTGCTGGTCTTCCCGGCCAAACAAGGTATTTATCACAACATTGATATTAAAATCGACTCTCTATCTCTTGTTCCTACCAAGGCTGCAAGGAATCTTGGTGTCAATATTGATGACCAACTGACATTCTCGGACCATGTTGCCGCCGTCTCCCGGTCTTGCCGCTTCGCACTACTCAACATCCGAAAAGTCAGGCCGTACCTGACCCAATATGCCACTCAAGTGCTGGTACAAACCTTGGTGATGTCCCGTCTCGACTACTGCAACGCCCTCTTAACAGGCTTGCCGGCCTGTGCGGTGCAGCCACTACAGATGATACAGAATGCGGCGGCGCGACTGGTGTTCAACCAGCCAAAGAGGGCACATGTCACTCCGCTGCTCATCGAGCTCCACTGGTTACCTGTAGCCGCCCGCATCAAGTTCAAGTCTCTTGTGCTGGCCTACAGAGTGATTGCTGGGAATGCTCCCGCCTACTTAAATGCTCTTGTAAGAGCACATGTTGCCCCCCGGATGCTGCGCTCCTCAAATGAGCGTCGCCTGGCTCTGCCGGCCATACAGCCACGGCAATCCAGGCTATTCTCATTTGTAGTTCCACGTTGGTGGAACGAGCTGCCAAAAATGACCAGAGCGGGGACCTCCCTCTCTGTCTTTAAGAAGCACTTGAAGACCCAGCTCTTCAGTGAGTACCTCCTGTCCTAACCTACAATTACTTAGCACTACCTTGCAGTATTTATTGTTACACGAATGTTGTTGTTACACTAATCTCTGTCGCAATGTAGCTTGAATGTTATTCTCCCTTGTAAGTCGCTTTGGATAAAAGCGTCTGCTAAATGACTAAATGTAAATGTAAATGTAAAGTACACGGTGACTGGTCCAATAAGTTCACAGTCCCTCGCCGCTCCCTCGGACTGAAGACAGTCCGCCCGGTCGAGTCGCATCGCTCTGGGTGGTGACCAGCCCACGTAAACTTGGCAGTAATAAAAAATAACAAATACAAAACAATAAAAAAAAAGTTACCAAGTTCCTAGTTCCCCTCAGGGAGTCCCCAGAACTGTTCGGTGCAAAAACACCTATCGAGGCCATTATTATTTATGCCGTCTTTGTTAATAACAATTCAATATTTTGAATTAAGAGTCACTAGAAATATGTCAAAGCCAACTTTTAAGTCACCAAAAAGAGCTTTGGAGGGGAATTGATCGTGGCATGGGGAGCCAGGTGTTGTCATGAGCTGTGACGAGGGCCAGAGCACCATTAGTAAAATCCTGTGTCAGTAAGAATCTTCCTCACTGAAGCCTCGTGGTCAAAAGCCTCTGTGCCAGATGTGCACTGTGCTGCAGCTGCCACCGAGCTTTTGAATCTCGTTTTAAAATTGGGGGAAATTATAAAAGGGGTTCTTCAGAGTCAATGGTCATTTATTACAAGGGATGCACCGATTCCAAATGGATAGGTCTCGATGATGGATGGGATCTCCCGATTCGATATCAATTCAGTCCGATATTGACAAGATGACTTACGATACAATTCTATTTTGATATATTAAAATTTAAATGAGAATTCCCGCCAACTTTTCAGTAAACCATTTGATGTGCATGACGAAAATATTTCACCATCTCATAAAGAAAATAAATGTTTCAATTATTTTGTGACTATGGTGGTATTTAATTTAACATGGAAATAAGTAAGTAGCTTCCAAACAATGTTTGGATATTACAATTTTCGAATCGATTCAGAAATTGAAAAAAATGGAATCGAATCAGAGTATACTTTTTGTTTAATCCAGCCCTACAAATGGATATCTAAATGAGTATTACTGGGATAATCCCAATAGGTAAATACCAGGACACCAGGAACCATATCCATAATGTCCGATCGTGCAAACAAAGGGAATGCTTTTTGTGCTTTTTGGACACACAGTTTTCTACCTGTGATCTTGTCACGGACCAGCTTGCAGGACTCGATCTCCCCGATGCTGCCGAACAGGCTGCGGAACTCCTCCTGGGTCATGTTCTGCGGCAGGTAGTTGACAATGAGGTTGGTCTTGCTGTCGTCCGTGGCGCCGCCGGTCTGCATGGGCGAAGGGCAGCCACGACTGTTGGTGGTCGGACCGTTGGACGTGTTGCCGCCGCCACTGGGGCCGTTTGATACCGGGGCCTCCATGTTACTGATGATCTGGGGTTAGGGTTAGGGGAGATAGAGGGGGAGAGAGAGACAGGACCAGGCATGTGGATGAGTTTATAATAATAATAATAATAATAAAAAGTAAGAGCATGTTTATAATAATAATAATAATAATAATAATAATAATAATAATGGAAACAACATCATCATAAAAATAATAATAATAATAATAAAAATAATAATAGGAATAAGTCACAAAAGAATTTGCATGTGCCATAGAGCTGCACGTGGCATTGTGCTCATTAAGTTAAGATAAGATGAAACGACATAAGATCAGATCAATTCAGGGTTGTTCTTTGTGATGCAGTAGTAATTTCTTTATAGTATATACTTCCCTTTATGAAGGTGTGAGGTTACGAAATCCACATACATTAAAGATGCTATAAACATTTTTTTCTAAGACATCCAGAGATATATTCAACAGATGGATAAATGGATAAACAGCTTAATACTCATGCAGATGGTGGGACATATTTTATAATAGTTCTGTTTAGGTTTGAGGAAGCTGCATCAGCTTACTGGCTGCTACTAATAATGCTGCTGTGACAGGTAGAGCAAGAGGGGGGGGGGGGGGGGCGCTTGTAGTGTGAATGTTGAAATGTATGAAATGTATTTATGCAGAATACCGCTGTATTTAGTGTATTTGTAGAGGAACCCTTGGTTTGGTGTGTATGTGGTGTGTATGATAGACAAGATAGGCAGGCGGGAAGCGACAGATTTATAGAGTGAGAAACACACAATAGGGGTTTTAAAGATTTTGCAGATAGGGGAATATTTTCTGGCCTTAAAATTTGGCCTGACGATAAAATACATATTTATTATTTTTTAATTTAACACAACAACTAACTCTTTAATAAAACAACAACATTGAAATACCATTTAAATTATATTCATCCTTTTCAATGAAAAACATTACTTTGATTTTGGATTCTCAGTCTGTTAATTTTATCTTTCAGTTGGATGAGGGGGCCGAGATTTAAGACGCTACGGTGAATTAGTGGTGTGTGTGTGTGTGTGTGTGTGTGTGTGTGTGTGTGTGTGTGTGTGTGTTGTTTCATTTGCTTAATCCATGCAAATGTACAGGTAAATCTCAGTACAATCAAGACCTCTCAGTATTGTGACACCATGATCATAACATTTTAGCTGACGATTAATTGTCATAGAAATTATTGTGATGAACTATTCAATTTTCTATTTTGTTCATTTCATGTCACTCTCATAGTATGAGATTACAACAATTTTATGATACACAGCGATCTTTTGAAGAAGAGCCATTTATTTCACATTTTGGGTAAAATGTCAATTTGCTTCAACCCAACTGATGGACAGTGATGTAAACGCACCTAATCAGCTTAAAAAACAGTCCAATTTGGATGGAAAGTTATGATTGTGAAATCTAAGAATTTTACAAAATGCTCTTAATCAGCTCTGACAACTGTAACAGCTCCAGCTTCTCTGCATTTAAAAAAAAGAATATTGATTCTATGATTGATTCTATCCATCTTTGTTGCAACAAAAGTATATAAAATATTTATACTTCTACCGATTCTTTAATTCAAAATTTTTACAGCGGTTTTCTATTTAGTTGCTGGCTTTGATATTCAATGGTATAGGATATGATTTGTCATTATATGATGTTATAAATATCATAGTCAATAATGCATACAGTATATAAACTGTGTATAATATTAATAATTCTAGGGTTTTTTATTAAAAAAGATTCTGGTCTGCTGTCATGCTTTATTTTAGCATTAAGTTATATGATAAGAACCTCTTCTCATTCATTTCACAAAGAATTTTGGATATACACTATGAACTATAAACACCATGATATCTAACTATGAAGGAAGAAATCTCTGTCTGACTGTCCTTCAATTATCTCAACAACCGTTAATCTGATCTAATTCACACCTGGCGAGTGTACTGCTGGGGACACAGGGACGTGCAGTGTTGAATTTGGTACAATTTGGACACCTGACACGTGTAATATTAATAAACTTTTAATAAACAGCAAACGGCGAGCCAACGGGGGGCGGGGCTTCAGGCCTCTGCGACTGAGTTCCAAAGACTGTCTTTCCCCTGTTCATGACTTTAACCGACAGGTTCACCTTCCGTTGTGGAACAGACAATGAATCATTGACATTTTGTTAAAAATATCCGGTCAACTAGCACCAGCTTATGACTCCTCAAGTTCTGTAACAATCTAAATGGTCGAGTCCTAATGAAGATCTACATGTAGTTTGATCGGAGTCAATCAGGAGTTCACAGCCGTCGCTCTGATCTGCACTGTTCCCCTGCTCCGGCGTCCAAACGGCGTCTATTTTTAAATCAGTTTAAAGAGCACGCAGACAGGCGGCACTTCGAAGAAGCACAAGAGTTATTTTTTATTTTTTAAAGGAGGCGCAGCATAATACTACTGTATTTCAGTCTATTTCTGAATTATCAAAAAGACTGGGCATGTGTGCTAATAATATATCAGAAAGACAATTTCAAAAACTCCACACTGTCCAAAAATAGCTTTTTTTTTGCATTTTACAAAAGAAAACGTCTGTAACTCTTGTTTGCGACTGCATTACAGTACTTCTATTGCATTTATTTAGTCATAAAACAAAGGTGTAGCGGTAAAAAGTAGTTTGAATATGATTAAAGTTATTACTATGAAGTTATTACTTAGTTATTACCATAAAGAAAACAACCAATAAGAGGTGTTACTTTTCCCAAATAGTAACTTATTATGTGTTATCTTCTAGGATATACCTCCAAATCTGTGCCTCAACAGTGTGATAAAAAAAAACATATTTCCATTAGTAGAATACAATTTTTGCAAAGATTATAATTCAAAGAAATCCAAATGAGGTTTTGGCTCTGAATATATGCAGCACACTTTAAAATGCTGGATCTAAAATCATAAATATTTGCGACTATTTTTCTGCTGCCATTCAATTTGTGCTAATATTTATATTATTCTGTAACCCGGCATGCCAAGACAACTTCCAAACGTTTCCAAAGAAGTACAAGCAAAATGTCAGCCTTGTGTCTGCCTCAATCCTCTTATTTTTGTTACACACAAGTGCGCACACACACACACACACACACACACATGCACACATACGCACATACACACCAACACACACACACACACACACACACACACACACACACACACACACACAAACATGTACACACACTCTCTCTCCGCTTCACAGCAGGCAGACGTAAGCGATAAATACACACAGTCTATTCTATAACTACACACACACACACATAGACACACAGACACACAGACACAGACACACACACACACACACACACACACACACACACACACACACACAACACACACACACACACACACACACACACACACACAACACACACACACACACACATTTATGATGGAAAACAGACGCTCACACACATACACACACATGCACACACAGCAACATACGCTCCATGGCAACTGCAGTGATTGGAACAACACACAAACACACAAAAATATGCGCAATCAGACAGACACACACACACACACACACACACACACAGACACTGAACAATACCCAAAGCCCAAAGCAGAAAACAAACAGATAGGGAGATGTCTAAAAGCTCGCAAGATGAGAGCCGCATGCAAATTGTTCTTTTGACAGTATCCTTTCTCATTCACTCACCAGTCTTGTGAGAGTGTGTGTGTGTGTGTGTGTGTGTGTGTGTGTGTGTGTGTGTGTGTGTGTGTGTGTGTGTGTGTGTGTGTGTGTGTGTGTATGAGATAGAGAGGGAGAGAGGGAGAGAGGGAGAGAGAGAGAGAGAGAGAGAGCGAGAGAGAGAGAGAGAGAGGGACAAAGAGGGAGTGCAGAATAAAGCAGCTTGCTGGTACAGAGTTGATTGGAGAGGGCCTTATTAAATCTGTTTACATTCCCTGCTGGGCTCCACTCTGTCAGAG
This sequence comes from Zeus faber, assembly GCF_960531495.2. Classification (NCBI taxonomy): domain Eukaryota; kingdom Metazoa; phylum Chordata; class Actinopteri; order Zeiformes; family Zeidae; genus Zeus; species Zeus faber. The sequence goes on from NC_137193.1 coordinate 45,012,277, forward strand.
ACTTTCTACTCCGTGGGACAATTTCTGAGGAGTTTTCAAACCAAAATGGCCGCCTCTAATTAACAGTGACCCGCTGAGTCCAAATGGCCAATTATATTCCTCTCTCCTCGTCCCTGCCCACCGGCACCACCGCTGCCCAGCAGTCCACTCGGGTCTCTGGCTGTGGAAAGCTCCCGCCCACCCCCGCCCGCCACCGTCCCCGGGCTGTGGACAGCGCTCTCTGCCTCGTTGTAATGAGAACAGACCGGCCTGAAGTTCCAGCTTCTCCCACTCAGGAACCAGCTTCTCACTTCTTAAGACGACAGAACAAGCACGCGCCTCGCTTTCTGCACGAGTTAGCGGCACGGACAAACAAAAAGCAGACACTGGAGAAAACGGTAACTCGAAATCAAACCTGTTTTTTGGGATGTATCCTCATTGATACAAGTTGGTAAAAGATTAAGATTCATTTCTGTTTGCCTTGGAGCTCATTGCATATTTTTATAAGAGGTTTCGTGAGTGCTGAGCCCAAGAGAGAACAAGAGACAAGGTAACAAAGACATAGGGCGTGGAGAAAACATTTTTACTAGAAAGCGTTTTAAAAGGCCCACGGTATGTTTTTGAAGGGAGGGAATACACAGAGGGAAGGGTCCTTTACCAATGTGATTAACAGCATTACCTATCCTCATTACTTTCTTAAATATCCGCATACAAGGCTCTAAAAACTACAGGCCCCATGCACAAGCCAGTTGCCAAGACTGACAAAATGGTTGCCAAATTGTAATCATCTTATCATTTCACGATAATGGTCCTACATAGTTATAATCCACATTTCAATATACTTACTACTTCCACCATTTTTGAGCGAATCAATGCACCAGGAAAACTCATTTTCCTTGGTGGAAGTTCTTAAACACACAGCGGTATGCTGCTCAAGATGGTGAATGGCCCAAATCTGGTTGCCCGGGGCAACTGGGCGTTATTGTCAGGACCTGCACTACAGTCTATATTTTTTTTTCGATGGATTAAACAATGAATTAAAGATAGCAAAGACAATATATAGATTTTATTGCCTCGTACCCCACCAACCCCTGAATTCCCTCTCTCCCACCACACCCCATAAAACCTCATCCATCAAATCCACGCAGCATCATCACCAGCGGTCCGGTCCGTATACACGGTGCAGCAGCATCAGATCATATGACTTGTGGGTGTGTACTGTATAATGGCGGGGGCCATCCATTTGGCGGCAGTGGTGTCCTTACCATCTTTGGCTGCGTCAGCAATCCTTTCTCTGCCCAGCCCTGGAGCTGTGGGAGCTCTGCCTGACGCCACTGAGTCTCTGTCGACCCCTACGGAGCGGAGCACAGGGAGGGACCACGGACCCCCGGTCAACACAACATACTCACTTTGCAGGGTCTGAGAGGGGTGGGGTTGGAAGGTGGGGTTGGTTGGGGATTGGATGGGTTCGGGAATTGGAAAAAGGTGGCTTATACTACAGATACAGAGTGTAAACCTTAACAGTCGCTCCACCGGTCACACTAAAACAGAAAGGTGGCTTTTTTCATTTTGTTGGTTTTATAGGCTTGGATAGAATGTTTTTCAGGAATTTGGTGATTTTTTGGGGGGGATTCATTCAGTATCAAGTCAAGTCAAGTAGTACAAAATCAGGAAGGTCTTCATGGGTCTACCTCAACCATATTGGTCCACATTCTACTTTGGCCAACTTTGACACGGGTATTTAGTTTTATGTTTATGGTCGGTTCCAACTGGATCCCAGGATGGATTCCATGGGCCAAGTAAGGTTCGGTCCAAATTTTCGGAGCAGTGAAACACTCTCAGTTAGAGTTTAGAAACAAAGGACAACCTAACCAGAACGAACCATTTTCTAGAGCTGAATATGGAATAAACTGAGGTAAATTAAATGAATAATATTTGCCATTGTATCAGGCCAGGCTTTACGTGTGCTTTAGATCATATTATCCGTGCACGGCAGTGTGTTGTGCGCCTGTGAAGCCCGGCAGACGGGTGTTGTGGCTACAGCGATATTGCAGTTTATAATGAGGGCTTCCCTCTCGCTCTGTGTGGGTAAACAAGCCGCTGGTGGAAGAGACAGAAGCCCCACAAATGAGCAGGAAATCTGTTTGCTGGCTCTCCAGAGCGCCTGTAGCAAGCTAGTAACGCTACAAACAGCCAATTTAGCTGGAGAGACAGAAGAGAGGAGGGGATGACCTCTGCCTTCACTCGCTCCTTCAGAAACATGAAGAGAGGCAGCGAGGCATCAGACAGTAGGAGGGGAAAGAGGAAGGAGAGGAGACGAGTGTTGAGTAATGGGGAAGACACCTCGGCTGCTTCAAAGGAAGGAGACGGAGGAGGCGTAGGGTGGGGGTGGGGCGATGTGGATGTTCTGTTGTCAGCGTGTCTTGTAAACTTAGGCAAGAATGCATAATGCCGGCCTAAATGAGAATGACCTGTCAGCTCGATGGGGAAAAGGAAGATACAGAAGGGCGCAGAGGTTGGGGAGGTGGAGGAGAGGACTGATAACACTGTTTCTGCTGTTTACGGGTTACTGAGGATATTTGGGGGGGTAATCATATGAACACATCCGCGTAAAAGCCACCCTGTTTTAGTCTGAAGGGTTTGAGACTTTGTATTTGGAGCAGCAAAATCTAGTATAAATTTTATAAAGGTATAAAAGACATCACATCATCCACTTTTGAAAACCTCACAAGTACATAATGCTCATAGCAGCATTAGGTTTTCCCCTGTAAATGTACAGTATTTTTCCACTCGCAATTATTTTAGCTTTTGCTAGAGCAAATGCGGATGGGCCAGAGTCAGTGAAGAGGATTTATCGAAATGTGAAAGGCCTGCGAGTGGACAGTGCTGGGTAGCGCTGCACCCTCCAGGCTCGAGGCAAGTTACCATGTGAAGCCACCTGATAGAGTGCACAGTCAGCACAGTCAGAGGGAAAGGGAAGCTTTGATATATATTTACATATATCAAAACTGAATTGAATACAATGAATTCAAACGGCAGTTGGAAGGCTAACCTGAAAAAGGAATTGTTAGGCAGAGGCGAAACATCAAAAGCATATTTCACCATTTTTTCAAATCTGCGACTTGACATGATGGGGGTGTGGGAGGGGATGGCGTGCTGCAGTAGGCAGCGTTAAGGGCCTTTCACACAGGACGCGGTGAGCGCTGTGCTGCGCTCTTAACTTCGTTGGTGTCCGTTGCTTTCACCGCGCACGCTCTGTGCCGAGCAAAGCACAGACGCAGCGGCGCGTGGAGCATCGGACGCGCTGTGACGAAATCCCCGCTGAGCCAATAGAAACAAGAAGCGAAGCAGACAACTTCCTGTGCAATATGGATCAGAAACTGATTTTAGCGGAGTCCAAATTCCCCGAGCTGTACAACCTTCCTTACGGATTTATCCTGACCTGGGAAGGAAATCCCTGTCATGGAAACAGGTTTCCTACCAAGCAGCGGACCAGGGGTGTTTCAATGGAGATTAGCGACATATGACCAATGGCCGATAAATATTACCTATAAGATATAATCATGACTATTCCCTTTGTCGCTAACTCATTAAAATAAGTTACGGTTGTCTGAAGACATATATAATATTGTAATATAATAAAAATATAATTAATGATATATTTCATACAGGCCAACTGAATTTAAAGATATAATTCCATAGACAATATTCCTGTTGTAGGAGTAATGACAGCGGTCCAATTTTCATTCCTTTTGATCATTTATTTTTGCCTAGCAACTAGGGACGCCACGGTCAGGAATTTTCCCCACAGGTTAATAAACGCATGACAACACCAGTGTTACCGGTGCACAGGCGCTAATTATGGATGGGAGGAGACAGGTACCGATCAAGACCTGGTCTAACATCTCCTATAGCCTTCTCACTGTACTGTGACTCTGCTGTGCACACACAAGCAGACACTTTCCCTTTTGTAGCGTCCGTTTATTTGATGAACGTCAGAGCTGATACACGAAAATTAACATGATGTTTTTATTTTGGTTTTATTTCTCTAGGAAAATAAATTTAAAAAAGCAAAACGACAGTGGGGGCGGTGGGAAAGTAATGTAAGTGGTGTCCGGCCACACCGATAACCACGGCAACCCTACTAACAACCAAAAGTAGTGCATGCATGCGCCACACTGAAGCAGCACATACCACGTCCTATGTGAAAGCCCCATAACTGTGCAATGTGAAAAATGTGGTGAGCAAAATGTAAGAAGCAGCAAGCAGATGTATATGATTCTTCACTTCACAGCTAAAGTACAGTGCAGAGAAGCAGCATGTTGGCAAAAAAAAAAAAAAAAGAATAATACATTTCTCGGAAGTGAGTTTTTGCATTCCATTTTCCACCAACACTTCTCTGGGCTCAATATTCATTGCTCAACCATTCAGCCACTGTATAAAACACACTCCCTCATTCTCTCTCTGTCTTACTCACATAAACACACACACACACACACACACACACACACACACACCCACACAGGCATGCAATCTAATCTTTCTTAATTTTGTCGCCGTCCTCGAGTTTATCACATGAACACACTCACTCATGTGCGTCTTCTGATAAAATCTCAAATAACACTGGAATAAAGGCGCAATGCAATTACATTCACCAACCATTGAGAAGAAAAACCGCTCATGGATGCATTTTCAATTATTCAGGGAATACATTTCGGTCGCCGCTCAGAAGCTGGGGAGACTCATTATATAATCAATACACTCTATAACAGCGTTAATATTTCATGCCAGGAAAGTGTTTCTGTCTTCTTGGGCTGCCGGCTGGAGGGTTCTGGGTAATGCAGTCAAATAGGACATGCTGTGTGTCCACCTACGCTTCGGTGCTGAAAAACATTTTTGATGTGTTCTAATAGTCTAGAACAGCTCCATTCACAGCCTTACTTTGTGTTTGGTCGATTCACTCTGAAAGACGCTCTTGGTTTGACTTTTCCTCCCGTCTCCACTGCCCTTGTTGCTTTTATGTACGTGGTGAAATTTACATGCTGCAGCATCCCTCTCTCTCTTTTCTATCGCTCCCCCTCTCTCTCTTCGCCCGTCCCCTCTCACCCTTTTCTCATTTCCTCCCTTCACTCCTCTGACGCTTTGACACTATAAAACTACCACCTTTTATTGCCAGCGCGTCGCGGGCCCCTTCTCCGTGCTCCTGCAGAGCTTAGACAATCAATTTAGCCCGACTTGGGCAGGATAGATGGAGGCCGTAAAGACTGTAGGGGTGGATCACTGCTGCAGAATCTGTTTACTGAGAGACGCTCCGCCTGCTGGAAACAAAATGGAGTCTGCAAACCAGGGATGTTCCCATTTGCTATTTTGATGTTAACCCTTTTTTTATTCAACAAAATGGGTTAATTCCAATATTTTAAGTCAATCCCAGACAGGTGTACTTAGGTAGTATTTCGATGGATGGCTGATAGCATGCCTACCAGACACTCAAGGCTCTTGGCTCCTCCCTACCATACGTACCAGACATCCTCACCCTCTTGTTTTGGTTACAACAGGGATTTCTACAGGCCAGCTCAGAAAAACCTCTGTGTACCAGGCGGCAACCATCACAGTCGGGTGTTGAAGCAATTGTGGATGTACTTTAAACTGCAGTTCAGCTAATGGCCACTAGATGCTACTCCGGAAAATCTCAAAACTTCAGTCCAAGTTAATGGAAAAAGAAGAAACTTCTCACTAGAGGTCAAATTTGTTTTTTTTTTCCTCCACGGGACCTTAGGGTCTCAATATCTAAGCTTACTTATTCTACTGGCCGTCTTGGTTGTGATTTTGAACAATATTGTTCCTTAAAGGGGATATTAAGGCGTGTATGAAGACTCAACACATATCTAAAGATGTGGCTCCATCCTGCTAACATGTTGGCGAGTGTAAGCCCAAACTTGAGGCTTCAAATTGTCTCTCCAGAAACAGGTGGCCTCCATTTTCGTAGTCAATTCTAGTTAAGTCTGTGCTGTCTTTAGTACCAGCAGTTTGATAAAATGGCAAATGTTTCTATTTAGAAACAATGAAAAATGATAAAGATAAAAGTTGTTCATTCCAGTACGACAAAGCATGTCTGAATGTTATTTTTGTATAACTGCCATTTGTAACAATGCCTCCAGTATATGAATAAATTAACAGCATATATTGTCGGATTTTCTCTTGTAGAATGCCATTTTTGTCTTCGGTAAATCGGCACCACAGCTGAACCACACTGACTGCTAATGACCTCTGTCCAGACTCCCGCCGAGGCCCTGTTTAACCAACAGACAGACAAAGAGATTAATACAACTTCAGCGTATCTCTTCCTCGACCAGACAACTTCCCTCCAACTCTCTCTGCGTTATTGATTTTTATTTTTCTCTTTCCTCCACTCTGTTCCTCTCTCCCTCTCTCTCCGTCTCTCTCACTCCACCTCCACCAGTGTTTTCCGTGCTCCGAGACGTCCTGCAGGTCAGACAGATGCTGGGCCAGATCAATCAGGAAAAGTAATCTGGGACACCTCTTACGCACAAGCGGACGCGCACACACACACACACACACACACACACACACATACAGCCTTCTTCTGCATGCACTCTGGCCTGCCCATCCCATCGATCCGCATCTACTTTGCCAAATGGATTCTTCTTCTCTTCCTCCCTCATCCTCTGCATCCTTCCGCTCTGTGACTCAGGATAATACATTTTGCAGACAGCGCTAAATGTATACATAAGCAATTTTTCATTTAACTTTGGTTTGACTTTTTTCTCCTCGCTCCCCTGTCTCCTTTTTCCCTCCTATGATGCTTCAGTGTTTCGTTGCAATCGATGCGGCTTTCCCACACACGCACCCTCTCAGCCCTTCAGGCAATCCACGCACGCTTACACGGGGTCAAAGGTCGGGAGATGACAGGGTGCCGCTGTAGCTTCTAATTGCCAGAGGGGGAGAAAGTCAGAAGGGACCTTTATAAATACCCCTCTTTAAGGTTTCGCAACATTTAGATTTCAGAGAGAAGCTATAGCCTGAGTGGGCTTTGTAGTGCGCTAATTAGCAGACTGTTTGTGTTTGGGGTTTCAGAGGCGTTATTTCAAGCTACAGCAGCCTTGGAAGTCTAACGTAACGCCCAGCGCAAACCTTTGCTCAAATAAGGACTTCTGGATCAAAGAAAAAAAAAAATCCTCTTTGGGGAAAATAAATGGGAGTTCCATGTAATCATCCCTGCCAGTTTCTGATTGAAGCCGGCGTTTGAAACTCCGGACATTTTTTATCCTCTATTCCTGCGCCTCTTTCATGACGAAATCATTATTCTGCTAACAGTGAACTAATAATGCGGTTGTAATTGTGCAACATCTCACCACTTAGCTGTTAGGATTTTTTTTAGCAATTTGTTTTGTGTTAAATTATATCTGATTTATTTTAATTATAAATACATGTTAAATAATATAGTAACTAAAATATGTTATGTTATCCTTTTTCATACACAAATTTCCAAATGTTTTCAATTATTTTGAAGGAATAAGGAAAACCTCTTTAATTTGTCCTCAATGTCATCTATTCCTGAGAAATAGTACCAAAAGTGAACATGTGCTTCAATGCAAAAAAAGGCAAATTTCTCTACCCTCAAATATCACACACCAGTCTTATAAGTAATCGAGCAGCCAACATGTTTCTAAGAGCGATGAGGCAGGTGGGAAACAATCTCGGGAGTAGCTAAATTATGGGTTGGCTGTGGTCAACATATTTTAGAAATGAGGGAATATAGTGTAAGTGGCCATCTGTGGTCGGGAAGGCATCGTCTCACATTTATTACGTTTAACATCAAAGAACTAAGTTAATCCGGTTTTAACTGCTTTATTCATATCACTTGAAGGCTGAGTATGATAACGTTTTGCCAAATCATGCACCGATGTTTGCTTAATTAAAGTAATAGCTAGATTTCTTTTGTCGCTCAAGTTGAACTTTCGTTTGAATTTCCTTGCCCTTTTTGATTTAGTACTGCAGGAAACCTTCAAGGACAATGACTGTAAGGACCTACAGTACCCACACACACACCCGCGCACATGCACACAGGCACTCACGCACGCACACACACACACACACACACACACACACACAGACACAGACACAGACACAGACACAGACACACACACACACACACACACACACACACACACACACACACACACACACACACACACACACACACACACACACACACACACACACACACACACACACACACACACACACAATCCTCTCCTTTGTTCAGCCAAACTGTAGGCACAACTCAAGCCATTTGTCCACTGGCTGCATCCCAATTCTGTACTAACGCATGCAGAAAATTGGTGAGCATCTTGACTCTGGAGATGACACTTCAATTTGTATGGCTCCAGTGACCGGTCCCTCCCTTGTGGGGGTGTGGGATCAGCTGGACACCTGCCTGGCTGCTTGGCCTAGCCCTCGAGCTTGGGACCTTGGGCCTGGGAATTGGATACCCGGCCTTTCCTGTGGGCCCATGTGTGCATCCCCCAGCCCTGCCCTGGCCCTGGCCCAGCCCCCCAGGTCCTCATCATAGGGTCCAGTCCTGTGCCAGGACCGGTCCCATTGGCCAACAAACACCCCAATTCATGTTCCTCCATCCAAACCCTCAGTTCAACATGATAACATCTCAACTGCGATCTTCCCTTCTTAACTGCATCAAATAACCCTCTCGCTCGCCGGCCTTAGCTTCCACAGCGAGCTGCAGCCAACAGGCTCGCAGCTCAGTCAAATCAGCGAGATGTCTCTACTGTGCATTACTGTCTGTCCTGCTGTAATCCCCGGGTGTGACGGATGGGAGCGATTGCTGTCAAGTTCCTTAGCCGGGACTTTATGCCGGATTAAAGGGGCTAAACCATCATCTCGTTCCAACGTGGAACGAGATTCCATCCCCAAATTAAATGTCATTAATGTAGTTAAAGTTTTTAGTGGGGTTGAAACCCATCTTTTCCATAAAGCCTATTGTATATGTGAGTAATTGTTTTTTTCCCAGTCTGTAATGGGCAACCATGAAGGATAGGAGGATAGGAGATATAAGAAAGAGGTAGAGAGGCAGGGAGAGAAATATGGGCAGACCATGTCAGCCTACAGTGTATAATGCATGTCAGCTAAACCCACTTGGACGTGATTCTCCCCGACAGGGCTCTCCCTCTCTCCCTTTCATCACATCACCAACACCCACGGACAGACCAAAAGGGACACTATGATTGCCGCAACTCCTGTCCTACGTACTACTTCTCCAGTGAACCTCAACGTTCGGCTTGTGCTTGACAAAATGGAAGCGTCACGGCTCCAGCTACACACCAGCTCGTATTTCAAAGCCAGAACCCTGTTTCGTTGTTGACCTTAGGTGGTTTTTAGCTGAGGTGATAGAGAGGACAGAGGACAGACAAGTAGAGACAGACAGATCCATACACAAACACACACACACACACACACACACACACACACACACACACACACACACACACACACACACACACACACACACACACACACACACACACACACACACACACACTGATTCCATATGAGTCAGCACCAGGTGTCGTGACTTAGGACAATGCCTCCACACGTCGTTGGCAGACGTGCACCTGCGTACAGAAACTGACCATTTTAGGTCTTTCCGTAATAACATGAACAAAAATACACAATACCTCTTGTGCACTCAAACATAAACTAACGTGCCATGTATCCACCGTGGATACACACTCTTCTCATTAACCCTCATCTTAAACTGCATTCATGCAGTGAAAGGTTCTAATTAGAAGTGATTTGGTGATTGGAAGTTGTAATATTTGCTTGGCAGAACAGTATTTAAGGAATTACCGTCATGGAGGTAACAGGCACAAATGAAAGAGCGAGAGAGGAAAATAATAATAATAAGAAAAACAAGAAGAGGGAAAGGAGGACAAGCTAGCACATGCACACAAAAATATACTCTGCTGAGAAGAGGCAGAGCTACTCTTAATCTAATCACTGTTTCTACAATCAGCTGCATCTCAGACACAGCCTGCCTCCGTAAGCACTGTGTGCGCGCGTGTGTGTGTGTGTGTGTGTGTGTGTGTGTGTGTGTGTGTGTGTGTGTGTGTGTGTGTGTGTGTGTGTGCATGTGCGTGTGTGTGTGTGTGTGTGTGTTTGTGTGTGCTGTCTGCCTGGAAGCATGGAAGAGAGCTAAATCACACAGACACAACTTACTGTTGTACTAGAGAATTCATTCCAAAGCCCACGGTACTGTAAGTGTGTCTGTGTGTGTGTGTGTGTGTGTGTGTGTGTGTGTGTGTGTATGTGTGTGTGTGTGTGTGTGTGTGTGTGTGTGTGTATATACTGTACCTAGAAGCTAATCTGGTTATTGATTTGGCCCTGACCCGGGCTGATATAATCAAATAGCTGCGAGGGGAAACGACAGCTGTCTGTCATTCGTCTTAATGAATCCAAACAGTTTGAAGGAAATGATGAATAACCAGTAACCGCGGCTGCCAGGAACGGAGCTCAAATCACTAAATTACCAGCGAAGAGGGAAGCGCTTCAATTCTTAATCTGTCCTCAGACATCCTTTTGGCCCCATCGTTCCTGTGAGGGACGACACGCAATGAGAGGCATTTCATTTGGACTTTATTCCTTTGTCTTTTTTGTTGGGTTACACCTTGTTCAAAGCCTCAGTTACACTTCTCTACCCATTACATGTGCAAGTCACACAATTTGAAGCACACTGCCATGTTTACAGATATATTTCCTCTCGACCACCAGCTGAATAACTGGGCCTCAACCACACTTTAAACGCCATGAATTTTGAAACTAATTCTGAATGGTTGGAAGGGTCCACTTTCGACTGAAGAGTTTCTAGAAAGGAACCTCCCTGAGTCTCCAACGTAACTCCACGTCAGAGCGTTGCAGCCATCCCCGGTTTCTACTGCAGCAGGAAGAAAACAGAGGAAGACACAAAAGACCAAAAAATGTGTACCAGCACAGCTCACAGACAAGGCCTGCGGCATACCAACTAAACCATCAAGTGTGGTGTGCATTCAAACGAGCAGATTAATCCCCCCGCCGCCGTACAGTGCGCAGTAATTGAAAATGCCCACAGGAGACGATGCGCTCGTATGGAGCAGCTTGTGCCAGGACGGCAAACGTATACAGTAGGAGGTGTGGGGGAGGAGGCGGGGGCGGGGGTTCTGGGGTTGGCGTTTAAGTCCGATAGCACGCGCCAGGGAGCCGTGCATCTGCGAGATAGCGCACATCTATCTCACTATCATTCCCATTTTCTTTCCCTCTCTTTCAGTCTCTCTCTTTCCCCGCTACTTGACAGGCACTGTTCATCCCTGCTGCTGAGGCTTATCAGTCTTGATAAGTATCTGAACTCACATTTCCTCCATTTCCATCTAGTTACGCTGGAGGAAAGGGTTGAGTTAACAGTCGATCTGAGGGGAATACGCGTTAACCGCCAGAATCCATCCAACCCCAAAGAAAACAACCACCTTCGCCACACCGCTATTGCGATCCCGAACGGTGGTTCGATAATGGCCGCCGGGGGCTGCCAGCTTGCTGTCTTGCCTCGTTTGCGCATACTGCGTCATAATGACGCATCACGCCGTGCAGGAGAAAGGAGGGAAGAAGCAATGCAGGTATGTTGGAGCTTCTCTCCAGTGTGCCCGGTAATAATTCATGAGCAGAAAGCTCTGTCCTTTTAGACAAGATTGAGAGATCTCATGTCATTTCCAAAATGACACCCTCCATGTATCTCCAGGAATATATTTAATGCTATATTTACAAACCGCTGGTCAAAATTGACATCAACGTGGAACCCCCCCCCCCCCCCCCCCGGTATGCTCCACTCTGATGGTAGAGCCACACACACACACACACACACACACACACACACACACACACACACACACACACACACACACACACACATACACACACACACACACACACACACACACACACACACACAGTTGTAATGTTGTTATTGATGTGATGAGGCAGGCCACAGTGCGCCTTGTGGTACGCCACGTTTGTAGGCCTTAATGTGGCAATTATCCAACCACAGTGCCATTTTGTTGCATGTTAGGTTGCATGTTGGATCTATAATTCATTGGGCTACAGAAATACATAAATGTTTAATACAACGGAGGCGGCAAGGCAAGTCACTCCCTGTCGAAAGCGTGACCTTGAAACGTCCTTTAAACATCATACGGCAACAGCGTGGGGGCCAGTTAAGCTGCTGCTGCTGAAACTGAACAACAGGCAGCGCACACGCATGCACGCACGCACACACGCACGCACACACACACACACACACACACACACACACACACACGCTAGTGCTTTCTGCTGCTTTCTTTCTTCCTGGGATGCAAAATGCAGATGAGACTAGTCAGCCACTCGCACACAGTCTCAGGAGAAACTGCCACTCAAATCCAAACGTCTGTATAAATACCAAAACACAGGGTACAGTGGAGGATGAGAGATGAAGAAAGACAGAGAGACCAGGAGAGAGAGAGAGAGAGAGAGAGCAGGAGGGAGAGAGAGAGAGAGAGAGAGAGAGAGAGAGAGAGAGAGAGAGAGAGAGAGAGAGAGAGCAGGAGGGAGAGAGAGAGAGAGAGAGAGAGAGAGAGAGAGAGAGAGAGAGAGAGAGAGAGAGAGAGAGAGAGAGAGAGCAGGAGGGAGAGAGAGAGAGAGAGAGAGAGAGAGAGAGAGAGAGAGAGAGAGAGAGAGAGAGAGAGAGAGAGAGAGAGAGAGAGAGAGAGAGAGATAGAGAGATAGAGATTGGGTGGAAAATGGAAAGGAAAGAGTGCAATAAAGTCGCTGAGAGAGAGACAGCGAGAGAGAGAGAGAGAGTCCGTATCTGTGACTGAACAAAGGGCGATATACACATGAATACCGCTCCCACTGTATTTTCCGTCTGGATATTTATTCTGAAAAGCAGCGACGCACAACAAGGGCTCGGTCCTGTGTTTGCTCGTGGGCTGAGGCGCTGACGCTCCCCAGCTGATTATGTGTCTGTCTCTAGCAGTTTGAGTCGCTGCCAAAGGAATTAGGTCTAGTATTTGTGAATCTCGCTCCCCTCGCAGCAGAATGCCTCAACATGCCGCTCAGACTAGCTTTCAAAAAAGAGAAAAACATTTTAAATAAATGAAGGAAATCGCTGTGGAAGCCTATTAAATTTTCAATGTGACCGTTTTGTGAATCTTCATGTGTGTTTAGGCTCCGCACAAAAGGAATATTTAAAAACCAAAGCATACTAATTGGGACAGAGATTGTTACAGCAGGTTCTTATTCAAACAGGCTTTAGGCTCATTAACTGCTTCCATCCGGCCTTTGTTGAAAAGAAACTGGAAAACTGGAAAAGACATTTATAGACAATAAATTATTTTGCTAAATGTATATAATGTAGCACAGAAATTTTGATTTGAGGCATTTGCTGTTGTCTGTGATTAGTACCAGTATTAGTACTAGTATTAATACTAGAATTACAGTAATTCTAGTATTAGTAGTATTGAATCACACAGTCAGGTCACAGAGTACCTATATAATACAATATAATTACCTCTGACCTCTGGTACTAATAAAAATATTTAATAATCTGGAAATTATAAATATAATAAGCATATGACTGGTAGGTATTATATAATAGATTCATGTAATGTAATGTAATGTAATGTAATGTAATTCAATCATCATCAGCTATATACATGAACCAGTGTGCTTTCATTTCCTGCAGGCAAATCTATAAATGGGTTTTTGTTTCTTTAACTGCTTGACCTTTAACCCTTTACCTGTGGAATACCTAGATGATTTCCCGCCCATCCATACCATTTTTATTTTCTCCTTTTTTCTGGTCATGCACCAGAGTGAAATGAAAAGCACAGGTTTACATCTCACTGTCACGTGCGGTCTAAATGTCATGACAATTTGACGGCAGAAAATCAAAAATAAACATAATAGTAATTAGCTGACTGGCTGGTGTCTCTCTCACACACACACACACACACACACACACACACACACACACACACACACACACACACAATAATACACAAATACAGGTACAACACATCAGAAAAACTCCCGCTGACACACTAGGCTAGCCCTACTAACCGCAATAATTTGACCGTTTGAATTTCCGCGTGCCTCAGCTAATCACCGTCGATGTACTGGGACTGCAGTGAATCCAGCAGGGGCAGACGCCATCAACCAAGCAAACTCTGCTTATCTGCTGTTTACATCTGGCTCTTCCGCTATTCAACACACATTAATACACTACATGCTGGCGTTCTTAATGAGATACTCAGCCACGATCAACCATTAAAAGTAGGGCTGAACGATTTGGGAAAATAACTGCATCGCGATTTTTTTTTACCAGTATTGCGATTGCGATTTAGTATGCGTTTTTTTTAAGTTTCTTATTTTCTGTATTATCCACTAAACACAAGCAATAATTTATATAATATGAGCAACACAACATTGGATACGGTCAACATATAAACTCCTTTTTTACTGTAGGCCAAACCTACGTGTAATGATGAAATGAGATGAATTGATGCATGAAATGATATGAATAACATATCTTTATTTCACAATTGAATTGTAAAAAGAAAAACCTTCAATCACAGTAGAATATTCAAGATTCAAGATTCAAGAATATGAGTCATTGATTTCACTTCAAGCCTTGAAATTGTTAGAATCTGAAAATTAAAATTCAAAAAATATGCAGTGTTTCAGCAGAAATGAATTATTTTTCATAAAACTGTTGCGCACATACGTCCACATACATTGAGCGCTGCTCTGTGCACTCAGGGACATCTTTATGCTCATTAAAAAAAACAAAAAACAAAAACGATGCATTATTCTGGAAGAGGCTCCGTGCGGACTCCACAGGCGTTCTGAGCTCTGCCAGCACCACGTGCCCAGCACAGCACACTGTGGCCCGGGCGGGACCACCGGGTCTCAGCGGGGGGCAGCGCAGAGGGTTAAAACAATCCCTTTAGGCGGGGTGCATGGAGAAAGTGTCCCCATTACGCACGGTTTTGTTCCATACGCACTTGTTTCGTTCCATAAGGAAATGTAAAACAAAATAAAAACACACTGTTCTGCCGCACCGATCGCGGGCACCCCATTGCTGGCGCACGCACCGTCTGTACAGTCGGAGAGGGAGATAGGCGTGCAAAATGTGCCCCGATTGCTCTCTCTCCGCACCTCCCCTAGGGAGGCAGCCACCTATCTCGCTTATAGGAAGAGCCGGCCATGGACCGCCCTATTTGTTAGATTGTGTAACATAAACATTTAAAAAACACTCTTCACTTCGCAGGCTTTGCAATTAGAAAATTGCATTCTGTTAAGTTGCGATGTCGCTTTGAATTCGATTAATCGCTCAGCCCTAAATTAAAATTGAGGCCGCTACAGCAGGGACGAACCCAAACCCGGCTGTGTTTGCCCCCACATTAAAACTGTGAAATGAGCCTCAAACAATTTGATCATTCTGGTTACATGCGAGCAAGTGCACAAGGCTTGAGGGGGTAAAAAAGCTGCAGTAACGGGTCAAAATGGACTTTTTTCGAGATGGATATCATCGTCAGTCATGGTGTTACTTGACCCCTCCTCTCAAAATGACAAAACGTGTGCAAACAGGGAAGGTTGATTTTGTAGATTGAGCGGTTATTTCCACAGCAACAAGATACTTTTACAAGGGGTTGGGAATAATGTATAATGGCAGGAAAACAAATCACAGATCTGCTGATCAAGGTCGATTTTGGCACAATACAGTATATCCGTGCCGACATCCATTCCAACTCTGGCGTCAGCAAAGAACGGTGTATAAAAATAAAATTATTGTTTTTTTCACTCAGGATAAATATGATATGATAAAACGAAAAGCTACCTTTGAACCTTGTATGTAAATATGGAGAGAGGACAAAACAAAAGGAAAGTGTCTGGACCCAACTCTGTCCCTGTCTTCTCTCCTTCATTCCCTTCATTCGTCTGTGCTTTAATCAGGCTCTGGTTAGACATGTCACTTTGCATCTCAACGCATGTCAGTCCCACTGCCCAGTCTGATGCACTGACACCAGCCGCTGCCCAGACCCACACACACACACACACACACACACACACACACACACACACACACACACACACACACACACACACACACACACACACACACACACACACACACACACACACACACACACACACACACACACACACACACACTGCAGACTGACAAGATAATATAAGTGTTGTATTAATATTCCCCTTCGCCCCTATTTCTTTGTTACTGTAGCAGCTCTTGCTTAATGCCTGTGAGTCATTTCCATTGTCCTTGAGTGTCATAGTGACATTACCCTGAGTTAACTGTGGCTCCAAGCGACGGCCATGGACTTTATATCAACCCTTCCTTCCCTTCCCTTTTACCTCATTGACATGGTTGTCCTTACCTCTGTTACATTTAAATCATTTGAAAGCAAACATGCACTCAGTGAATTCTAGCTAATATATTCCACACACACACACACATACACACACACACACACACACACAGACACACACACACACACACACTCACACTCACAGACTCACACACTCTCACACTCACACTCACACACACACATACACACACCCTTCCTATTAGCATTGATGTGTATGTAACCTTGGAGCTTGGAGGCTGGACAGGGAGCACGGTGTTCTGCCTGAGGGTTACTGAGCCACTGCGTGCATGTGTGTGTACGTGTACGTGTGTGTGCATGTGTGTGTGTGTATGTGTGTGTGTGTGTGTGTGTGTGTGTGTGTGTGCACCTCAATGTGCATGTGTGTATGTGTGTGTGTGTATACGTATGTGTGTAATGATCTGATGGCTGGTCTCTAAGCACAGGACGGTCTCCCTGCAGGAGGCAGCGGAGGAGTACAGAGCACTCATGTTTATTATCTGTACTATTAATCCTGATATCTGCTCTTCTTCATCAGTCCCCGTTCGCCACCATACATTCATTTTCCTTTACATTTTGACTTCTACTTGTTTCATTTTTCTGCTCACCCGTTTCTGTATTCCTCCCCTCCTTGCCCCCTCCATCTACAGTATGTTGTGTCTCCTTGGGTTGTGTGTTCTTGCCAAGCCCCTGTGCCTGCGCTGCAGCAGGCTGCTAGCACCGACTGTCCAGGGAGACGGCTGCGAGCTTAGCGCCGCTAGCCTCAGCACCAGACCGGGGGAATTGCCTTTCGATTCAATTAGCATTTTGATTGCATGCGAGGGGAAAAGAAGCCAGTATGCAAACAATCAAACATTTACTCGTTGACAAACGAACCTCAATGCTCTTGATGGTAATGCGAAAGTGAGTCTTGAAATCGACTTGGTTAATAGCGAGGGCTCCATTTTGGAAGGAGGAAAGATGGATGACGGGTGGATGGATGGATGGATGGATGGATGCATGGATGGATGCTTCTGGAATCAAAAGCACAACGCTGGGGTTGGTTGTGTAGACATTGCGGGGTTGCAGGGATTAAAATAAAAAGCACATTTAAAGGATAAGGAAATCTATCGCTAATGTGAAAAGAACTGGTGTAAGAACATGTTAATGGAAATTTGTATTAGTTCCACCCATTCATTGACAACTTGACAGCTGTGGATGGATGGGTGGTGAGTTAATGGATGGATGGGTTTGCTGGTGGATGGATGGATGGATGGATGGTGGATGGAAGGATGGGTTGGTGGATGGAAGGATGGGTTGGTGGATGGACAGATAAATCAACAGCTGAATGGATGAATAGAAAGTTAAAGTAAGCAACTGGCAGAATATGAAATACCTCACAACAAAACAAAACAATGTCACCTGTAGAAGTACACACACACTTACAGTTACTTACACACATACACACTGCTACCTATAGGAAGCATGGAAAGGAAATTCAGACATGTGCGTTTCAGAAGATCTACTCCATCTCCCACAGTTTCCACAGCAGCAGCTTACCAAACAGCAAATCAACCACTACTACGTTACACATGCAGCGTTTTGCAGAAATCAACATCAAATCCAAGTAAATAAAGGTCTATCTCTCCACCCGTCTTTGTTGCATGCAGCATTATACCTAACCTCACTGCAGTACAGCGTGCAGGTAAATACAGTATTTCAGACTGGTGCAAAGAAAAGAAAAAGGAGATTACACCCCCATCCTCACCGTAAAAAAGGTGCTATTGCCTGATTTACCGCTACCTCCCCTCCATGCCGCTCTCTCCATCTCTCCTCCTCACCTCTCCACCCAGCTTGCATACTATACTAGTATCAGCATGGAAGCTTGCTCCATCCCTCCCTCCCTCCCTCTCTCTCTCTCTCTCTCTGTTTCCCCTCTCTCCCTCTCTCTCTCTGTTTACTCTCTCTCTCTCTCTTTCTCTCTCTCCCTCTCTCTCTCACTGTTTCCTCTCTCTTCCAGCAAATCCTGTCAAATACAAACACCTACTGTCTTGCCTGAACAACATTTCAACATATTTCCTGGACTGTTTTTACCTCTTAAAGTGCTTCGAAATAGACTATAAGATGGAAAAGAGCAGAGATGAACAGGATAGATAGATAGATAGATAGATAGATAGATAGATAGATAGATAGATAGATAGATAGATAGATAGATAGATAGATAGATAGTACAGAGTGGATGGTCAGTACATTACTAGTAGTAAAACTAATCTTTTGGACTGTCCAAATTAAAAGCATTAATCACAGAGCACAGCAGAGTGTGTGGCAGGATGCCTGCAGCCGTCTTCCTTACCATCTTAAACCCATTCCACTCCATTTGGGAGCCGCCGGCCGTGGTGTCTCTCGCTCTCTCTTTCCCCTCACACACTTACACACTCACACACTCACAGAGAAAACAGCAGCAACGCTTCTGACTCCCTCTCTCTGCCAGTCTCCTCGAGAGCTGTCTCCTAATCTCTCCCTCTCTCTCTCTCTCTCTCTCTCTCTCTCTCTCTCCCTCTCTCTCTCTCCCTCTCTCTCTCCCCCCTTGTGTCGGTGTCGGGTCTCAGCGGCGAGCGGGTGGGAGGGCGCTGGTGGCGTGGAGCGCAGGCATCGCCTTCTTCCACCGCGGCTGGATGCTGGGAGGAGAATGCTGAGCATGGAGTGGGAGAGTGCTGGGCTGCAGCATCCCTTCCTCCCTCTCTCTCTCCCTCCCTCCCACCTCCAGCCCTCCCTCCCTGCCTCCCTCGCTCCCTCCCTCCTCCAGACCTCCCTCCCTCCTCCAGCCCTCCCCTCTCCCCTCCCTCCCAGAGCCACCCGCCCAGTCGCCTGCTCAGCTGGAAGGTCAGAACCCGCCCACTTTCCCCTCCCCAACCCCGCCGCCACACCCTGTGATTGGCTCCTCGCCTTGCTCCTCTCTCTCCATCCGCCTCTCCTCCTCCTCCACCCTCCTCCTCCTCTTCCTCCACCCTCCTTGAGTGTTAACACCTTCGCTCTCCGGGTAGCTCCAAGCCCTCGTCGGCACACGCCAGCCTCAGCCCGGGCTTGGCAGAGAAAAGGCTTTTTGGATCCCAGCAAAGCAATCAATTGCTGCTGAGGTCTGTGCCTGAGTGCTCTGGGCAGAGCGGTGTGGAGCGGCTCTAGCAGAGTGATTGCAGCCTCCGGCGCTCTGTAATAGGATGCCTGTGCTGTGCTGTGCTGTGTATATAAATTAGCTATTACAGGCTGCATGTTAAAAACCCTGTAAAATGTACACCCACTGTGGATACACAGTCTCACATTCAGGCTGTGGGTCTCTGTGTCTCTCTCCCTGTCACACTCTGTCTCTTGCTCATTCTCTGTCAAACACACACACACACACACACACACACACAATGATGTACACACACATTATGCCATTACTAATGTACTTGCACACAGTACTTCCTATATGCATGCTTGCACATACACACACGCACGCATACATAATGCCACTACTAATTGTTCACTTTAGCCTTATAATAAGCCAAATACTCAGTAATCAATGAGCTCAATCAGCTGCATCTATCAGTGCAGGAAATAAACCATATGCTATAGAATCTGATTATAAAACAACATCTGAAACCCAAGTTATACAATTTAGTTGCCAGATAAATCATGATAGAAAATAAGTTTGAGTTACATGAGATAAGATAAGATAAGATAAGATAAACCTTTATTAGTCCCACCACGGGGAAATCTACATTACAAATTACATTTTAAGGTCCAGTAAATGCACCTGCACGCTTTGAGGCGTGCACCTGTCGAGGCAGGTGTGATTCACACACCTAAATTGCTGTGCTTCTTGTATTGGAACTGTTAGTGAAATATATATAAAACAGACCAACACGAACTTATTAGAGAAAGGCGATACGCGCTGCATGCGGAATTCTACAGTCAAGCAGTTTACTATTATGTGTATAATTAGGCTACAGGACTGCCTGTCTGCCTGCTGCAGTATGATGCATCTTTATACAAACGCATGGGAAATTACATGGAAGCCCTGCCCTGTGCTGTGAACTCACCATGACCATTATGGTTCCAAACCGGACTGAAGACGCCTGAAGTGGGGGAAAGAACGCTACGCCTCCAGGGTGAGAACCGAAAAAAAAGAAAAAATAAAAATCTTCGCGGCTTTATCCGTGGAAAAGGATGGATGAAGGAAAATAAATGTACAAATAAAAACCTACGTAACGGGAGTGAGCAATGCCCGCTGAACGGAGCGAGAGAGCAGAAGGCAGAAAGCAGCGCCTTTCCCTAACGAGCCCTTTATGGAGCTCCAGCCGCTCGGCGGAGCCTCCCATTGGCTGCGGAGCGGCGGCGGGGAGGCGCCCGGGAGGAGAGCGCTGCAGCCCGGCTGTGTGGTCCGCTGCGGCCCGTGGGGATGGAGGAGCACCGGGGGGATTTTCCCCGAACTTCGACCACAGAACCTTACTCTTAGATAATAAAAATAAAATCCACTTTGACACGTATTGACGCCTAATTAGAAACTGAGTGTTTTATAGTGCCTTAATGATCGCCACGAAGTCTATAAAGTTAAAGTGGTAATCCGTAAGATTATTTTGTTTAAAAAATCATGTATATGATTTTTTTTTATGCTGGTACTTTATAAGAAGCAGTGATTCAATGTATTTGCGTCATGTATATGCTCTCCATATATGCTGTTTCAATTATTGGTGGCTTTGTCCGCCTTTCCCGGCAAGAAGGGAAATTGGAAGCCACAGTGAATTTGATACACCAGCCTAGCTGGTTGTGTTCAGTAACGTTTCCATCTGGAATTAAAAAAAAAAAAATGGTGAGAAGACGGCATATCTTTTAGAAAATGATTTGACAAATAAAGTTGATAAAAGTTATAGTTTTGAATGGAATTTGTCCACCCAACATAGACGATTGTATTGATTTCCACTTTAAGTTGCTTGCTGGACATGAAATGTTGTTTGTTCTTGCAATTTTTACATTTCTATGGTTTTATAGGCCATTGATGAGGCTAAAAGCATGGGAATCCTCTTACAAAACACCACCAAAGCATTCACACCTTAAAAATGCTTATTTCAAAACAGTGTTGACTCCCAGCGCACACATCTTTTCTATACCCACTCTAATTATATTGCAAGGACCATTTACCATTAATCTCGCATTTGTAGCATCCAAAATGTTTGCTTCGGCAGAAAATTCAGTGTATTTAGAGTTTTCAGTTATTCGGGTTTTCACAAAAATCAAGGCGATAGCATCAAAGCTGTGGTCTTGGCGCCGAGCCCTTTTCTACTCTTGCTTCCTATCCCAGTCAGACAAGAAGAGGGAGCCCTTGCATCCTGAAACCCAGTTACCTGGCAGACGCAGGCACAACACAATGCACAAGCACACAATGCCTCATACAGGCATTCCTGCTACATGGTTCATAAGCCTAAGCGCCCTTTCTTTTTTACACATAAACCCATTATACTTGCATAACTGAGTAGACCATATAAGCCCATAGCCTCCACAGGCTGCATGGAAATCGCTCCTCCCTTAGTAACGTCTTCCTGTTGCCTGACAAGGGATCAAAACATCATCAGTTTCCCAACACATAATAGTACAATTTCCTTTGTGTTCACCACAGCAGAGACAGGCAGTCATTTACTCATCGCTCATTCTCATGCTGCTTTGATTCAATTAGTGCGAGGCTGTGTGAGGCTTGGCAATGCTAATGTAAGTGGGGGAAGTCCATTAACCCCAGTGGGATTTCTCTCCTTTCTTTTTTTTCTTGTTTTAGTAGGTTACACACAAGACATGCTTTGGCAATGAAGCTATACCTCTTATGGCTATTTATTCCTCTCTAAATGCTGTGCGTCCACATATCCTTGGAAATGTAATTCACAGATTGAATTATTGCAGATGATAATTGGTGTTGTAGCTCAGTGTAGACAATTGTGTCTAGATGTTGTTTGTCATAGGTTTACAGCTGGATATTTTCTTTTGTGCAGCATGCTTCCACTCTTTTACATCCCCACGCAGTATGAATACTGAAAAAGACGAGAAAAAAAAAAAAAAAAGGTATATATTTATATCTGGTAATATAAAAAGAGTGAGAGTGAAAGGGGTAGATCTTCAGGGAAGTAGAGAGCGCTGATCTGCAGCTCTCCGGTCTCCACTCCACCGCTGACCTCTCCACCTGCCTGGCTAGCTGGCGTAGCGCTCTGCCAGCGCCTGAACCTGCACCTCCCATACTAATGAGAATCCTCACTACACTCTCAATTAGGCCTGAGCACACACACACACACACACACACACACACACACACACACACACACACACACACACACACACACACACACACACACACACACACACACACACACACACACACACACAGACACACACACACACACACATGGTATGCTACACCAAGAAATGTTTGACAGAATACAAAATGTTGCACTTGCAGTCTGGGTATAACCCTGGATGTGAGATTTGTCCGGATCAGGCCGTAGTAATACACCAGAGTGAGAAGGAAAAGTAGAAGCAAACACAAAGAGACTGGATTAAAATAGAAGCCGATCCTCTTTCTTCTCCGTTCTCTCTGCTGCGGCCCCTTCAGATTTGTCCTGCCCCGACAGTAGAATTAATTGCTGGATACCCAACCGACGCCAAAAACTCCACTTTCTCATTTCTACCTCGTTCACCTGCTCTGACGGAGCTTCATAAAAGGTTCGGATTTGGCAAAACCATCCCTCACCCTCCCGCTAAGTGAGTGTTTTGTCGCCTGGCTTTTAATAACCCCCAGCCCGCCACCCCGCTGTAAATAATATGATATCATGCCTTTTTTTTTGACATTCTCTATGTATGTTCGGTGTGCTCTCTTCTGCCTTTTAAACTGTATATATCCGCTTGTTTGAGAGGCTGTCAAATAGCGGGGCGAGGACGCAGGGTTGTGATTTCCCTCCTCCTCTGCCTCCCTCATAAAAGACAGTGTCACGAGGAAATACACAAGGTCGTTGTTCTCACTCTGTATAAAACGATCTGAATAAGTGCCCCCTTCAAAGGGTAATATCACATGAAGAAAACACAGACTCAATCTGATTAAAAGTGTTCTCACCACGGACTGCGGTGGCGTAAAATAACAATAAAAGTGCAACTTTAGTAAATCATCCATCTACACAAGCTTTTTTTTTGTTGCATTGTAGTTGTGATGCGGAGGGTTGCTGTATATGTTCGGTGTGCTCTCTTCTGCGTGATATAAAATGAGGATGGAGCCATGTTGCCACCATGTCCTAGTTAATAGCACACACTGTGCTTTGCAATATTGTGCACCGGCAGATGGAGGGAGGGGTTTGAAATAACTCTAGCAAGGGCATCCATGCTGAGAGACTTTATAGCCTGGAAGACAGAGATACTGCCACCAAGCTTATTATCCTGTGGGTTTGGCCTTTCCACACACACACACACACACACGCACGCACGCACGCACGCACGCACGCACGCACGCACGCACGCACGCACACACACACACACACACACACACACACACACACACACACACACGCACACACCAACTATTTGTGGGTGAATTAATTATAAGGAAGAAATTATGAACGCATTATTATATGAAAGTATTATATAAGACAGTAATCAATTTTTTTTTTTTAAAGAAGCTTTCCTACCATAGCTTTTTTTTTATTGCGTTGCCATTTCCTTAACGTTTCACGAAACAAATGTGCTTAGCGACCAAATCTATTGCTGCTTTCCCGTTGATTACTGACGCTAAAACCTTTTTTTTATAAGAAGATAAACGATATTAATTTCCTCCTCGGCTACAGTTTTGAAAGTTAAAAAGCTTTTGTGGCTTTAACCCAGGACTGGCACCCACAGAGTCAGCAAGATGAAGGCCCACTTTATTGATTGGCCTTGGCGCTCTCTCTCTCTCTCTCTCTCTCTCTCTCTCTCTCTCTCTCTCTCTCTCTCTCTCTCTCTCTGTCTCAGCTCCTGCACAACATCATAATCTTACAGCGTTCCTTCCACAGAAGCGAAGCTTTACAGAGGGTCTTTTCGCTGGAGCTCGGCCTTGAAGAGCCTTGAAACCCGCTAATTCGTGGAGCAGAGATCTGGCTAATTGTCGTGAACTCCCCCTGCCCTCCATCTCCACCCTAAACCCCACCCACGCACAGACCCTCCTGGATTAACCGCACGCTGCGGGTGGAGAGCCTTTTTGAGGTTTTTTGTTTTTTTTTCTCGTCTTTTTTTTTCTTGCTGATGCAAATGACGACCAGTCCAGAAGGAGATTCACACTTCAAACTGACTCGACTTCCAACTCAAAGCTCCACAGCGTTTGTGACATTTACACATCGGTTTTCTCCAGTGGTGGAGAGCAAAGAAGTACAAGTACTTTCTTACAGTACTTTAGTATCACTCATAGGATTTAGATTTGAGTATATCATAATGACGGACTGGATCTATCAAACTGCTAATTAAAGATTGTTCATCAATGATCCATTCCATCAAAATACTTGTACACTACTATCACTCCACATCTGCTATTTTATTGAAAATTGTTTTTAGGATTTGCATGAGCACTCATCTGCAGAAAAAAAGGAACAGTAGTATTTTATGCCAAATTATAGGCTCTATTACATCAGGACACTGGATATGACAAGTACTTTTACTTTTCACCCACAGTATTACATACTTTAAATACATAGTTCTTAAGTACATTTAAGGGAAAGTACATGTAGGACTATATCTTTACTTGAGCAGAGCTTATTCCACCACTGCCTCCATACCCACGCAAATACATACAATACTCTGACACACACCCATACATCAACTTAAAGTACAGCCTACGGTATAGGAATGCAAAACCTTGTTTCTATGTTTGCTCTGAGGTTCGACGCGGCTCTGACCTGTCACCGTGTACATATAGAAATTGTACTGTAACAGTACAACAAGCCGCAGAGCGAAAGTAGAAGGTGACTAATCCACAATTCGCAGTATAACAGCGTGATGCAGGGTGCAGACAGCGATAATTGCGGGCGCTCTCGGTTCTGTCCCTAGTTATCTGTCAGACGCAGTCTCTCAACACCTGTCTTTGCCTCTGCATAATAAGACTATTCTATTTAAAGGGGGAAAAGTGAGGATGCCAGCAGACACCTTTAGGTGTGCCTAGAAAATACCTTCAGCACCCAAAGAAAAAGGGTTTGAAAAAATAAATGCTGTTTTCCCCAAACCCATTGTTCACTGTTTAATGGTACTATACAACAACCTGCTATGATTTCGGTGAACAATCCACAATGTTATTACATGGCTCTGTGGAATATTCGACTCTGATTGGCCAATAGCAGGAATCAGCCGTCAGTCATTTCTGAATAATGACTGCTGATCTGTTGACAATGACCGTCACTTCTCCGCCTGGATTCACGTCCCCTCGTTGCACGCAGTGTGAGCTACGTTATTGTGGAAGTATTTTTCTCAACAGAAGCAAAACTAGATACTAATATATCAAGTTATAATATTATTTCAAAAACAGTATTCTGCCTCACAAAGGGAAATAATTATAGAGCCAATTAGTCATTATGGCAAAATAACCCCCTTCAGTGATACAAGACCCCTTTGCGTTGGGGTCTTGTGGTTATTTTGCGATAATGACCGCCTGGCTGACTCTTATCCCTTACATATAACATAAAATTGAAATAGTAAGGGGGAAAAAGTGGAATACAACTGTGTCTGTTTAATCACGGAGCGGCTCTGCATGCCTTGGAACAGCTAAATACATTTAATGTGCTGAAGCGTCCTCTCCTCAGTATGCCCAGCCTTACCCACTCTTTTTCATTTGTCCTTGAAGGAGCCATTGAGTTGCTGTATCGAGGCTCTGCCAGCAGCAGCGTCTCGCTGCGCTACTCAGATTGATGATCACCTCTCCCCTGGCAGGTGTCCACCCTCCGACGGTAACAATCAACAAATGGGTGACACAGCCTCTGACTCCCCCGTTTCCTCCCCCAGCGACAAACCCCAGCGTCATCCCTCTCCTCCGGCTCCCAGACAGCAGACATCCATTAACACCTCAGCACTGTATCCAGGCAGGAAGGGCTGGGACTCAGGTGACATTTTGTGTTGTTTTATTTTCAACGTTAAGAGAACATTGAGATGACGAGTAAATACTCAATGTTATACCGTAGGTTAAAAAGCATTCATTGGAGCTCTGAGTAAATTATGAACAATGTTAAAATCTGGAGCAAAAGAGTGTACGTCATACTTTCTAAATCAACTTTTTAATCGGAATAAAAAGATAGAAAAAAATCTAATGATATATATATTTTTTAAGATTTCGCATCACAAACCCGAGAATTGCCCCATTGCGTGGGGTTTGGCTAAAGCTGTTCTGTCAATACTGGATCAATATTGACAATCACTCAGATTTCACTCCCAATGATCAAGAAATGTGTTTATACAGTATATGAGTATATATGAAATATGAGTTATTTAAATATTATTTTAATTCATGAAATAAAATACATGATTTTATAATGGCGCCGCGTAGCCTACGTTTCTCTACTTCCTCTTGTGCTCGTCTTTCGGTTTGAGCTCAAAGTGGTTTGATGTGGACGCAACAGGACCTTGCCTGGATCTGAAAGAATAAGGAGGGTAAAGCACTCCTCCCGATCAAAACTACTATGCAGAAAAAAAAATACGTTATGGTCGTTCCCTCTGTTTTTCAGAGCTTCAGCTCTAAAACCAAAGCAGAGTGGATTAGCCGTGCGGTGGCTGCGGGGCGTGGCGTGCGTCCTGGCACCGGGCTGTGTATTTCTCCATGGGACTGGTGGATTAGTGTCCATTTGGACGACAGAGTGGCCCGCAGCTTGGGGTGACATTCAACACCTCGGCCCGCATCCGCCTCAACCCGACCATCAGCAGGAAACGCAAAGAGTTGTACGAGTGAATGTACAGGGAATCAATATTATCACTGCTACAGGGATGAGAAATTATCTTGATATCGTAATATATAAGTGTATATATATATATATATATATACACAGACTATTCAGTATTTTGATTATTTTATTGTGATATATTATACAGTATATTGTACAGTGAAAAACTATCTTCATGGCTGAGGTATTCATAATTCCAAATCTACTGAATTTAGAATTAAGGGAATGCTTCATACAGTATTCTAATTCTACATACAGACAATCTTCTTCTTATTTTTTGGTATATTGACATTTTTATTTTCTATTCTTTTTTACTTTATATTGTTTTATTGGCTATTTGTTTTGATATAAGCTACTGTATTTCCCTGTAAAGATCTATCTATCTATCTATCTATCTATCTATCTATCTATCTATCTATCTATCTATCTATCTATCTATCTATCTATCTATCTATCTATCTATCTATCTATCTATCTATCTATCTATCTATCTATCTATCTATCTATCTATCTATCTATCTATCTATCTTCATAACACAATTGATCATACTTCTTTGTTTCAATTATTTGTGATCACTGGTAAATCCATCCTAAGAATAAATAAATTATATTCTGTTCTATTGTCTTTTTCTCTTGCGTGCCATCTTACTGTTTCATTGGTGGCCAGGCGGCAGTGTGGTAGGTCTGCCGGTCATTGGGTGGTGGTGATGGTGGTGGGTTTCGGGGCCGGGTGGTGGGTGTGCGCCGTGGGGGGGGTAGCCCAGTCTGCGTTTGATCCTGGTCGGGGTACATCCATTCTAACGGGGTGACCGCTGCGGTCCATCTGGTCTGGACTTTAATCACACCACCCTCTCCACCCACCCGGATGCACAAATATACTGTACATGCACACATGGACACACACACACACACACACACACACACACACACACACACACACACACACACACACACACGCACACACACACACGGACACACATACAGGATAATGATTGCATTGACCACTGCTTACTGCTTTGTACGTTTGACTCTTTGTACTCTTTTTCCGTGACAAAAATAACCATAACCATTGTAAAATATTTTTGAAACGGCTACATTTGGGCTTTTATTTATTATTATTTTGGATAGAGAAAAACTTCAAGCGGGAGCCAGAGTCCTTTACGGCGCTGCCCTACGGCGCCGGGCACAGAGACATGCCCGAGCTGCAGAAGCCCCGCTCTCCAAATGTCACTTCATGCTTAACTGCTCTTTCTCATGCTTGAAGAAAAGCAAGCAGGCAGCGCAGCACACGTGAATAACTCCACCGGGGTGCGGTTGAAATGCCTACACGCTCTGAGACTTGTTTCAATTAATTTGGGTTGTCAAATCATTTAGCCGTTTGAGGAAAGAGAGTGAAAAAAAGTTATCCTTCTCCTCCGCGGAGAACAGATACTTTACAGCGCTCATGTACTAATAAGAATAAGTGTGTGTGCACGGCAGTCGTTTTTAATCATTATGTTTGAGTTCTCTTGCAATGTTTATATAGAGGAAGGGTGGTCCATATGGTTCCACTGCTCTTTGTCTCTCCTTCACACACACACACACACACACACACGCACGCACGCACGCACGCACACACACACACACACACACACACACACACACACATACACACACACACACACACACACACACACACACACACACACACACACACACACACACACACACACACACACACACACACACACACACACACACACACAAAGCCAAGGTAGGTAAACTTAATACTCCAGACATGGAATGAGAGGAGGGCGATAGGAAGAATATGCCTGACAAATAATTACCACCTAAATATATTTCTTCTGCTGCTATAAATTAAATTATTTTATACCCTTGCCAGTGAATGCTCCGGCTCAGGGCAGATTTGGTATTAAAGCGTTTTAAGGCTGAATGCTGCCGTAGAATACATTACGTGTAGTGTGAATGGTAGCGGAGAGGTGGAGTTAGACTATTGATGATGATGCTGTTGCTTTGTCATATGGAACATTTAAAACCACAATAAACCTGCAGTATTTTAATTTGCTTTCGATAACTTAGCTTGCTTTGGGGAGACTTGCAAGAATAGCGTCTTGTTTGAGACCAATCAATTGCTTGAAAAAAAATCACAGCTCAAGCACACATTTAAGACCACTTAAGCTCCATATTTTGCCCAAGGCCTGCCCACCAATTATATCATGGTGCGGCTAATGGCGAGACACTGCAACTTTGCCAGTCACTTCCCGGCGCTAAGACACACGTCAGCGAAGCATCATTTATTCATGGCGAAGGGCAGACACTTTGCCTCCGCAGCAATTAGCAAATCAATAAAAAGGCATCGGCTTTGAGAACTATCAATTTTGAGAGAGTGGGGAAAAAGATTGTGCTGTTGGTCAACACGTCGGGAGGCCAGCCGGACACTCACTCAAGCATCATAGAACACGGGGCGGACAGAGCTGAGCGTGATAAGCTGTCGCTCCTCACTCCCCTACTCTCAAAATGGCTGCCAGACCCTGCCTGGTCAGGAGGCTTCTCCTGGAAGAAAGTGTGTCCGTTCCAATTAAGATCGCGATTCACTCTGGATATAATCTAAAATGAGCCGTATATGTACGAGAACCTTTTGAATGTTTTTTCTGTTACATGCTTTTTTACCTGGTATAAAAAATTCATTTGTCTTGCTCATGAAAGGGATGGTGAGCGGAGCCACGCCAAGCAGATTATGACAGTCACAATAATGCAGGTCAGTGAAGGACTAATACCCCTTTTGTCAAGGTTTTAGGGGCCAATGCATTTACATATTGTATTTGTATTATAATTTTTTATACCAATACAATAAAACCTTTCGGCATTTCAAAATTTCAAATTCAATAGAGAAATCTCAATAGTGATTAAATAGAGAAACAACCAAAAATATAATTGAATACATGCCCAGTTTCAATTCAACAAAACCTGTTGACACTGGTTCCTGTAATATAAAGAAACTATTTGAGAATGATAACTAAGAGGGAACCACAGGCAGTTGCTTTGGTTATTTATCCCATCCAATTATGTAATGTATACCAACTGATACTGCAGCTGCATTCCTATTGTAGGCCTATCACAGATATATTTATGATGATTATTATTTTTTTTTTTCTCTATGCTGCTATTATGAAGCACTTATTCCCACAGAAAGTGAATGTTCATCATTTTAATATGACTGACACTGACTTGTGTGTTTTCCAAAGCAACACGGTCAGGGCACGGTGCATGCAGTAAGCAGTAAATGGACGATGTTCAGCGTGCACACTACTCTCAAAGCCCGCAAAATCAAAACGCAGGTAAAATGTACCGCTGGTTATATCCAGGTCAAAGTGCCTGAATACGAGGAGCCGACCTTTGGTTTTGGGCGTGGGCGTTTGTGTTGGTCTGCAGCTGAATCTCCCGGGGGGGAAACAGAGCGATGTTTATAGATCACATCCACATCCTGCCGTCTGTGTGTGTGTGTGTTTCTTTTGTCTAGGGCCAATGGTTGTGTATATTTTAAATCAAAAGAACGACAACTAATGATGGAAAACATATGGTTATGAGTTATGAAATGCACCCTGCAGGAAGATCAAAATTAGAGGCTTGTGTTTGGAAAAAAAAGGACAAAAGAGTTCGAGTTCACTTCCTTCGACTTTTGTGTGTGTGTGTGTGTGTGTGTGTGTGTGTGTGTGTGTCTGTGTATGTGTGTGTGTGTGTGTGTGTGTTCCCCTGCAGACACCTGCTCCACTCTGCAGTGACGGCTCCCAGCGGGACGCAGGCTCAGGCTCAGCTGCTGATCACCAGGCCCCCCCCGCAGCACTGGTGGCCAGCACATACACACAGATGCGCAGTCACACACACACAAACACACACACACACACACACACACACACACACACACACACACACACACACACACACACACACACACACACACACACACACACACACACACCCCTCTACCCCCCGCTCAGTGTCTATCAGCCTCTGTGTCCCCCAAGTAACTGACACACCACATGTGTTCATATCAAGCACAAAAACCAGACATGGTACACACACACACACACACACACACACACACACACACACACACGCACACACACACACACACACATACATTCTGATAAGCAAACACGCCTATAGAGACATGCAGCATACACATACACACACACACCTCACCACAGACAGTGATTAAATTCCAAGAACTGTTGTGAATTTTAATTGTCGTCATAGTGATCATTTATGATTTGCAGTATGTGTCATGATTCGGTCCTTTAATTGATTTCCTTTTCTCTTCGTCAAGTGTCATGATGTTTCTGATGTCTAATAAAATCTGTGTTCTACACTTCATCGCCACCGTTCTTCAGTGATGCACTTTGTAAATAAGGAAGTCACTGGAAAATGTATATGTAAAAAAATTACATAAACTAAAATTTCAGAACGTACAAGAAAAACATAAATTATAATCAGTGTGTGCCTTTGATAATTTCTTAAAGAACTTCTTTATTCCAGATTTCTACACGAGTAACTGTCGTGTTTCTTTGCATCTATTGGCCCCGTGTTAATCAGCCATCATTGTGTTTTAACAGCTTTTCTCTGAAAATATCTCTCAGTTTTGCACATCCATCTCTATCTCTCTCTCTCTCTTCCTCTCTCTTTGAGTCCCTTCTTCCCTCGGCACGAGCAGGTGCAGCACACTCGACGCCGCCACTGCCGAGGGAAGAAGGGATGCGAGGCATAAATGAACTAATTTCCTGTTTTATAGAGAACGCCGCAATCAAGGAAGAGGGGGAGATGCAGTGCGTGGCAGATGGAAGGAGCTTAATGGTTGTTGTGCAAGAGAGATGACCCCAAAATCTCTGCTCTCCGCCAGTCAGGCTCCACGGTCCCAACCCCTCTGAGTTGTTGTGACGACGATGATGATGATGGCGATGATGATGATGATGATGATGATGATGATGATGATGATGATAATGATGATGATGATGATGATGATGATATTGATGATGGTGATGGACCTCCTCCTCCTCCTCCTATGGTGGATCCGAAGGCAAATGCAGCTCTATTTATTTATTTTGTTGATGTTAAATGGGAAAAAAAGTGAGTTTCCAAACAAAGCGTAGAGTCACATAGCGATCGGTGGCTGCCTGCGGCGGGTAATCAGCCAAGCTTTTTACAAATTAGCAACATTCAGCGGTGGAGCACGGAGTGCTGCAGGTTCGGAGATATAAGCTTTGGAGGAAAAAAATAAAAAAGATATCTCGGCTCCGGAATAAATAGCTGTTTCTGCAGATCAGGCCAGTGTGCGTGCCCTTTTAATTACACCTTTTTGTACTCCAGGATGGAATCTCCTGCTCCTCCTTTTCGCTGCCCCGATGCTGCAGATGCTCATTTATGAACCGAGGAATATCAGCAATCAGAAGTAAGAAATATTTAAATCTCTGAGCTCTCAGGCTCTTTGTTTACTACCATACTGTAGATAGAAAAAAACATATATGGACCATGCATTTCAACAGAAAAACAAACAAATAAAACACACAGACATTTGCAATGAACACATTTCCCACAAAACCAAACACACACACACACACACACACACACACACACACACAACACACACACACACACACACACACACACACACACACACACACACACACACACACACACACACACACACACACACACACACACACACACACACACACACACACAGGGAGGAGGTAATAGTAAACTTTGCTGCAGGCGTACTGTTGGAGGATGAAACCATTTAGCTATTTATTCATTTATTCATGCATTCCATCATTCAGCAAAGCCTTCAATTAACTTTTGTCTGCTCAAGGAGCTGATTTATTTCGGCTGTATATTTTAAGTAAATGCATTGACAGCAAACGCTCGACGTGAGCGAGAGCTACAACACCCGCATTTTAAGCAAACATGTATTGTAAAGGCAGTTTACAATGTTTTTTTGACACTGACAACCTTCAAAGAATTAGGAAATGGCTAATGGTGCTGTGCAGCATTAAAATCAAATTCCTTTTTTGCAAACACAAAGGTAAGATAACGCTACGGCACTTTGAATGCTCCACAACACCAAAGCCATTAGAATCTTCCAGCACATTTATCTAATGTATGCAAATGATCTGGCTGTGCTTAATGAAGGCACCATTAATCACCATAACGATGGTCTGTTTTAACCAGGGTAATCACACGTGTACGCACGCACGCGCCCACACGCACACACATGCACACACACACACACACACACACACACACACACACACGCACACACACACACACACGCACACACACTCATACAGATACGCCTCATTGCCAACAACAAAAATGTGCTACAAATGTGAGCGGCAACAAAAGACAGAATGCGTCACTAAAACACTGCT
>NC_137193.1:45051104-45145215 GCF_960531495.2 Zeus faber
ACTGCGTGGATTTTTGTGCGACAGAGTAGATATCATTCAAAAGCAGACATCGATTGTTTTTAATTTGATTTTAAATGTATGGGTTTTTTTGTGAGAGAGTAAGCAGAAAAAAAACAATTTACAGATTCAATTTGACCTTTTTGGGAAGTAATTTATTATTGATGATGTAGATGTCAATCACTGGGTTTGAAAGGAGATACCTTGTTATTGTATTTATTCTGATGATAATGTCCCTGGTTTATTGTTTATTTTTAGGTTGCTGTTTATCGGCAAATGTACTCCTAATTTTCGTATATTAGTTTCTAGTTTCTATTTTTGCTACTTAATTATTGTTGACTATCGTTTTGATGTTGCTGCTGTAACACCACAAATTCCCAATCCCAATTCCAAGGATGAATAAAGTATATTTTTCTCTTTCTATCTATCTATCTATCTATCTATCTATCTATCTATCTATCTATCTATCTATCTATCTATCTATCTATCTATCTATCTATCTATCTATCTATCTATCTATCTATCTATCTATCTATCTATCTATCTATCTATCTATCCATCTATTCAAGAGTGGAATAACATGGCAGCCATTGTGTCACCCATTGAGACCCATAGCATTGGACTCCAACATGATGTTTGGGCTTCACGGTTCCATTTAATTTCACTTAACAAAAGAAAAGCTGCCCGCCCCCGGGGGGGGGGGGAGAGATGGCGAGATGTGGGGCTGGTCCAGAGCCTTGGGGGGGGGGGGGTATGGAGCTGTCAGCCGGATCATCCAGAGCTGAGGCTGATTCCTCAGTCAGCTGCCTCTCAAGCCTTCCTCTCTGACCCTCCCCAGTTCCCCAGAGCCCGCTGATCGCTGTCACCATAGTGATTCTCTCAGTCCTATCTAGACCGCTCCCTCACTCCCCCACTCCCTCCCATCCGTCCCCCCTCCTCCCCCTGCCATGTCTCCAGCTCCCCGCTGCTCTTGCACTGTCTTTTGATTTTTGCATGACTTCCTCTTTCATTGATGAGAGACGTTACGTGGGGACATCCTTACATGTCCAGGGTATAAAGGGTTTCCTTGTCACCGCAAACATACAAACACAAACACATGCACACGGGCAATGACATAATGCAACCATGCATGCACACACACACACACACACACACACACACACACACACACACACACACACACACACACACACACACACACACACACACACACACACACACACACACACACACACACACACACACACACACACAGTAGTTTCATGCCTGGAAGGCAAACAAAGAGATATCCTGTGACAGTTTTTGCAGTTGTGGTACTTAGCAGCCAGCGCAGACTCTGCTTTTTACTTTACAGTTAAGAAGAAAGAGCATCTTTCTAAAACAGTTTAAAGGAGGGTTTGAACATATCTTTGTAGGGCTGACGCTCTCCGTTTCCCAAGAGGGTTTTGTCATGTTCTGCGAGGAGCCACGCTGCAGTGTGCAGCGTGGCCCCAGTCACTAATAACCCGCTCTAAAAATAGACACATATTCTCAAACTTTACTGTAGAAAACATATTTAACCATGACAGGGATGCTTACATGTGAAGCACATTTATATGTTCAGTGATCATCTCCGGTTAAACATGTTAGAATATGAAAATAAAAAAGCACTCTCCTGAGAGGTAATTAAAATTTGAGAAATCACAATGTGGACTTTACCGTCCTTTCATCTTCTTCTTTCTCTCTTCGACTTGTTTTTGTTAAATCATTTTTGCCATCTGTGACAGAGAGGCTACTGAATAAGCATGCAAATTGAATCTAATGTGCATGAAGGAAGAGGAACCGCTAAGGTAGTTTTTCATGTCATATAATCATTTCTTGAGCACCAGTCCAATATAAACTATAATGGTTTAAACCATAGAAAATAAAATATTAAGTCGATACAATACAATATTATACAATTTGCTTATCATTACAGACTGTACAATCATATTTTCATTCAAAAAGAACAAAATGAAACCAATAACAAATCAACTGACCCATCATAATTCACGGAAATGTCAAAACTTAATTTG
Source organism: Zeus faber (assembly GCF_960531495.2). NCBI lineage: Eukaryota > Metazoa > Chordata > Actinopteri > Zeiformes > Zeidae > Zeus > Zeus faber. The sequence goes on from NC_137193.1 coordinate 45,053,156, forward strand.
TCATCTAAGGTCAGACTCTAACTACGACAGGTAGTTAGCATTAATTTTTGTCGGGAGATTCAAACCACCTCTGCATTCCCTTGATTAGATAAGAGCCATGTAACAAAAGAAACATGTAGCGTATCCAATTCATTTTTTTTCGTGGCCCCATAATTCAATTTCAATCTCCGCCGTTGAAAATGAATAATTGTACCACCATGGAGCCCTTTAATTGGTGCAGCATTAAAGGAATGACATAGCATGAAGGACAGCTATTCAATTCTCAATTTTACCAAAATATTACAGAGTGCCACATTATTCTATTCCTGTCATCTGAGAAATAATCAGGCCGACCTATCTGCTCAGCGGCCTGTTGATGCTCGCCATCAAATACGATCACACACACACACACACACACACACACACACACACACACACACACACACACACAGAAAAAAGAAGAAAAGAAGGAAAACATTGCCGTCCCCCTGGTCATGTTCATTTGCTGCTGTTACACGCTGCTTATAAGCCGAAAATTAGCAGCAGCCTGCATGGCGATTGCTTCAGGAGTTGTGTGGTCGCTCATTTGATGCAGTTAATCAGGTGCAGCGCTTGTAATGGGAAAGGAATGGGGCCAGCCTTGATTGGACCTGATGACATCTATGCTCCAACTGTCGAAAAATCCTCCAGCTTTAATCAATCTGCTGGATAATTTGAAATCTCTTTGTGCCGCCTGCCGTCACGGGCAGGTTTTTTCCGAAATCACTTTTTAAAAATGTACGTTCTGTTGCAATGAAGCCTAAGCGTTTCCTGTAAACTGGTAAAATGCAGCAAAAACAATATAGAGACTATATTTTCTGTATGATATTTACTTGATCCTGTTCCTAAAATTCAACAGTAATAACTGAGTGACACATTTTATTTTCTTTTTCTTTTATTATCATTATTTTGGAGCCAGCACCACTACTTGTATGCATTGAATTTCACATTAAGACCTACGTATAAGCAACAGATTGAGACAAAATAAGATTTTCTGACTGTACTTTCAGAACTGACATCACCGGTCAAATTCCAGATATTCCACATTGCATGTTAGGAAACTGTTTTGCGTGAATTTTGTGTGAAATCCCATTGGCTACTTTTATTATATCATGAACATCCAGAGAGCTACAAATGTATTATATAGAAATTATGATGTAGGTCAAACCTACAGTATATAACTAATTTTTTTTAATAAAAAATATCAATGAAATGTCAATATGTCAATGCGTCGCTATGTTTCCCATGACCCCGAAGATTGAGAAAGTCTGTGATGACCATGAATATTGTAAATCATTTCGGGATCTTTTCTACTTGACTTTGAAACTTTTTACCATGTATTGACTTCAGTAAAAAAACAAAAAAACAAACAAACAAACAAAAAACAATTAGCTTCTTCAGTCTCCACAATCAGGCTTTCCCTACAAGTGTTTAATAAATAAACATCAATGAATGCTGAATACTTTTGAGACTTGCAGAAAATCTACCCACAAATTAGACTTAGATTTTCTTTTGTTATAGGGAAATAATGTGTTTATGGTATTGTAGTTGCATATTTCATTAACTTATATTATTCTATCAGATGTCAAAAAAACATCCATTCACTAAGTGCGTCTATCAAAATAAAACACATTGTTTTGTTAAGATCCTCAAATCATTTCTGTCACTTGGACTTCACTCAAGTTGTGCTGACAGTATGGGTTCATTTGCCATTATGAATCTGACTTGGGTTTCTGATCTTCAGAAGCCACATTAAAACCATCCACACAAAGTAAATGCATTATTTAGTTATACATGTTCATTGATTTCTTTTATGCCTGTATTGTTTTATGCAGTGTTTAAACTCACTCCCTGTATGCAGTGTATCGTGTCTAAAAAGTGGATTTGATCTGCTCTGAGCGCGCGTGCACGCGCCCGCCTCCCGCGTCGCCATGGTAACGCTCCTCCAGCGTCCTGTGAGCGCAGCGGGAAGGAAGATGGAGGAGAACAGTGCTAGAGACGGCGAGACTGGTGTGTAAAAATCACTGTTTGAGAGCTTTCCCTCTTTTGGTTCCGCGGGCGCGGGTTTGTGAACGACGCACAAACAAGTGGTTGACGTATGTAACGTCTTATGCGGAATATAGAGACACGGACATCTGTGTGCTAACTGTTAGCCGCTAGCCGCTAGCAGGCAGGTGCATGATGTAAACAAACCATGGTGTGTGTGTGTGTGCGTGTGTGACTAGCTTAGCTCTTGTTCGAATTCACGACCCGATACTGAATGGTCAACAGGGCTTCTTCATTAAAAGGGTCGTGGTTTATCTGCGGTTGATTAAACTGTCGGTTAGCGAAATGATTTTTACGTTAACTGACCGTTAGTTTGTCTGGGTTTACCTGTAGTACTATCTGGTGAGCGATGCTCCAGGTAGCTAGTCCACTATTGCGGTTTGTGCTTTAAAACCTTAAAGTTTTGTCAACACTCCATTTTTTGTTGAGCCGGCTCCAGATTTTTATCTTTATTTTATTTTTATACCAGCCATGTGGAAAAGGGCAATAACGACTGAATTAGACCGTCTTCATCTGGGATGATGTGAGAAAACCAAATCCCCCCAGTCACCACAACAAGTCGCTCCTCCTTCTTTGTGTCAAAGAACGCGGGAGCGAATCCAAGAAAAAAAAGCAAATTTATGAGATTGGTTTTGATCAGATTGCAGTTGAATTATTGTTGGTAAATATTATTGCAGCATCCTAGTCCTACTAGTAGTAGTAGTAGTAGTAGTAGTAGTATGAATGAATCCATGAATAATAATGTAAATAATAATAAATAATAATAATAACAATAATGATAATGATAATAACAATAATAATAATTATTATTATTATTATTTGTTATTATTATGTTCATACAAAAAAGGTTGAATTGCTCAACAACAATTTTTTGAAAGCAGGACTAAAGGCAAAACATTTGCATGTGATCATTGAGCTACAAATTATCCAGAAGTCACACACGAGCGATGCAGTGGCACAGCGGGCTCACGGTTCGGTATGTATCAGGGTTTTGGGCCACGGTAACAGTACGGTTTCTGTATCTTTACATTTAACGAAAAAATGTTTTAGTTAAAAGGTGTGAAAACTGTTTTAATAGTAGTCTCCCACAAATTACTAGTGTTACGCTGTGTCTATGACTGGGGCGAAAGCAGACGGGGGTTCAAGTTCATTGGTGGGTTGTTATAATTTGCATAAGTTCATCTGATTGGAGGGGGGGTGTCCAGGATAGTGGATAATTTTCATTAATATGTATTTATTTATATATTGTATAAAATATTTAAAAAACCTTCACAGTTAAAAATATACAACCAGTTCTGTAGTTAGTTATTTTTGTGTAGAACAGTGTAAACAGTATTTCTCACTCATAAATAATTATAGTAAAATAATTATTATTATTGAAATAAAAGATCACAGTCGGACCAGTGCGTGTGTGCCTTCGCTTTGTGAACCTGGCGTGACAGTGGGTGCGCTCCTTTTCAGCCAGGGCACCTCCCACCGAGGGAGGAGCACAGACTATCTCTTATATGGAGGGGGAAACATTTTCCGGTGGCAGGAGACAGCAACTTAAACAAATAACACGATAAAACTGTAAAACTTGACAAAAAATGTGCTCCCTTCATTCCTACAAAAGAGTCGTTCAAAAGAATAGTACAAGAGTTGTTCGTAATAAAGAGGGACACGGCCATCCCAGGGGGTTATTTTCCAACTGGACACCTTGATTGATGGACCTCTTTGCTTCAATATTTAGACGTAGTTTTATCTTGTGTTTCTATGTGAAAGGCTGCGTAGCCAAGTGTAGTTGAAAAAAAATAGACCTCCCGCACAAAAATAGAGAAATGGTGCGCTGACCCCGGACAGCTGACGTAGCCGGTGGAGCTGCAACAGTGGATTCAGTAGGAAGCAGCACTTACTGCACGCCTGCTCCAACGGTGGATTTCTACAGTAATATCCTAATAGCGTGGTTCACCTGTGCGTATTGAACTGTATGGGGCATACCGAATGGTCCGATAATATACTGTGTACCGTTGCATCCCTAACACACACCCTGACAAGTGAAACCCACTTAATACTAAGCCAGTAAATACTTATACTTAAGCTAGTTACTAAATGGTAATAATATTTATAAATTATACTCTATTTATAAATATATTAATTATATAGGGTATAATTTATATATTTATAAATTATACCCTATGTACCCATAACAATAATTTATCCTGTGCATTACATTTTGTATATATTTTTTATGTTTGTATGTGACTATTTCGGTTTCGTATTTTTTGGTATATACTGTGTACAAATATACTGTATAGACATACAGTACTGTGCAAAGGTTTTAGGCACTTGGGAAAAAATGCTATGACGTGAGGATCCTTTCGAAAATAGCTTTTATTTATCAATTAATGACATAAAAAGTGCGATAAACAGAAAAAAACTGGTTGGCCATACCAAATCAATAATTGACATGGCCACCCTTGGCCTTTAAAACTGCACCAATTCTCCTACAGTACAAAAGGTACAACTGCACATAGTTTTTAAGGTACTAGGCAGGTAGGTTGTTCCAAGCATCAGATTTAGGCTGTCTCGGTTGCTTCTGTCTCTTCAAGATTCATGTAATCCCAGACCTACTCGATGATGTTGAGATCAGGGCTCTGTGGGGACATACCATCTGTTGCGGGGCTCCTTGTTCTTCTTTTCACTAAAGATAGTTCTTTATGACTGGTTGTATGTTTGGGGTCATCATGGTACAGACGTATTGAGACACTAATGCAGAAGATATATTATAACCATCTAACACAAATATTGTGAAACATCTAAAGTAGGATTGTTAACAATTAATCAACTATCAATTAATTGCTAATGATGATTTAATCAGTTAAGATTTCAAATCAAACAATTAACTGAACAATGTGCGGTTATGTTGTATTTGTATTACCAGGAATTTTCCGCCCGAGAGCACAGGGCGTTTAAAAAGCTCACATTCTCCGTTGCAGTCCCTCACCGGAACGACAGGGGGCAGTCGAGAAAGAAATACCAGTGGAGCAGGAAGTTGTAGTAGAAGTAGATGCAGGCTTCAAGAATAATGACAAATAACACACAACAAACATGGCTGCGCGTAGAAAACAGGAGCTTCTTGATCCCGATGAGGAAATTATACTGTATGTGTATTGTTGCCCAACAACTAACCCTCAAGTCACGCAAAGACGAGTCGTAAACATTCCTGTATGCGGGAACAAGCTCAGCGAATCTTGTCTCAAACTTCTCTATTTTGAAATTAAATGAAATGAGGAGAAACAGGACTGGCCTTCAGTCACAAAATCTCAGAGGTGCTCGATCTCACGCCTTTGCGTAGGTCTCCACGTGCCGTGGCGCCACCCCATGGAGATGTTACTAGCTTTTATGTTGTCAATTAATCAATGATTGTTTGGTTAAGAAGGTTAACAACTATCGATTAAGGAAGTGCCGCCCACCCCCGTTGGTAAACCACAATGCCATGGTGATACGTTGCTTTTTCACTGTGGTAAGAAAAATAATCATATCGTCACAGCCCTACTCTCAGGCTTTGTTTTTTAATGCTAAACGTCTGTAGTGGAACGCACCAAACCTCACCAGAACAAATTCCATACTTTATGTAAATGTACCTGGGGGAATTAACTGATTCTGATTCTGATTCTGATTCTGATGTATTTCCGACAGCAATGCCTTTAAATAAATGGTAATATATAGACTTGTTTCTGCCACCTGCATTTTCCTTTGCAGCTTGTGATACTGGGGGAGAGGATGCTCTGGTTGGCAACGTGAACAAGCTGATGGTGATCCCACATGGCTATGCAGGCGCTCAGAGGAAAGGACATCTGGTGTTTGACGCTTGCTTCGAGAGTGGTGAGTCCTGACAGTACAGACCCTGTTAAGCTGGATGTTCAACCGTGATAAAATACACACACAACTTAGTTGAGTTGGGGAGCTACAAGTTTATTTCTAGGTTTGATTATTGTCGCTTTTGAACTTTTATTATCGCTGACGCACATTTAGTTTTAGAACTTTTCGTAGTCAAGTGGTTTTGTTTTTTATGTTATCTCACTATTCTACTGGCTGCATTGTATTTTAAAGGCCCTTTAAAGCAAACCTAAAGGTGACCTACCGCTTACTTTTGTGTCACATTTTGAAATTTGACATTTTTGTTTTTTCACATAATTTAAAAGTGTAGAATCAGAGCTTAAAAAAAGGTATCACTTGTGGGAGCAAATCAAGCAAATATTTTGGAAGCTATGACTTATTAAACATTAAGGTTTCGAGAAATCAGTCTTTAAAATTTGAGATGCATTTCCAGACTTTTGCAGCACCAAATACCCATTTAGAAACACAATTACTGTAGTGCTTTAAATGATTACACTTGGATAGTGCTGATCCCCCTCAATGCGATCATTTTAAATGTGTTTTTCTGAAATAATATTTGAATCATTCATTTATAAAAATATTGGAAAATGCATAATTCAAGTTCAACCTTTGATTTTAAGTTTTTGTTTCTTTAATTCTAAGTTCATGCTCACTATACAAGCATGACCCCTTTATTTTTCTGTAACTTCTAAACATTTCCATTTCCTGCCTTTATTGTTTTATAACAATGATAGTTTAAAAAGTGACACTTTTCAGATCGCACACATGAAAACCTATCACCGGGGGACAGCAATTCCCAGAATGCAACTGGCTGGGTCCTCCCTGTCCTCCCATTTGCATTCTGTGAATTGTCGTTTTCAGGGAGCACCCCCCCTTCGCCCCCTCATGCTACCAGTTTCATGATATAATTGAGCTTGTGCCACCCTCTTGTCATAATCCATAACAAAACAGAGATTACATTTTCACTGTGAAGTGAAATTTCTTGCTTCTGGTGTTTATTTGTTGTTGCGTTACAACATTGCCTACGGAAGTGACGTCATCTCTTCTTCTTTGTGTCTGCTGAGTGGTCACAGCTGTCAGCGGTTTCAGCACGACAGTTTTGTATCACATGAAAAAAAGACCAGGTGTTGTCCGGGTTAACTTATAACCGTATTTTATCAAAACCGTGTCACATTCTGACACATCTCTTGGAATATCAAACGATGATCTTGATCTGTATGTTTGCACCAAAGAGAACCATAAGATTTCCGTTTGCGCTGTTTTGCGAGTTCAGCGAGTTGGTGAGTGACTTTTTCTTCTCTGTGAAATGCTGCTGGATTGCGTCACGACTTATTTATGTTTAAATAATATTTAGAAATGAAACTCCATTTTGAAAATACGCTGAAAGATAGAAACAACTTGAGGAACATAAATCTGCTTTAATCTCATTTTGGATGAAAAAAAAACTAATTTCCATTTTTTTTCTAGTCAAAAGTAGGGTTATTTCATTGATTTTTCTTTCATAATTCTCTTGCATCTTTTTCATTCTTTTAACCCCTGTTCTGAAAAGTGCTACACTGTATATAAATTAATTTGTTGTTATTCTATCAAACAGAAATCAAATGGTGACCCACTGCAGACTTGAGGGTCATTTGGCGGCTTTTAAATTTTTTTTGCATAATTTGAAAGTGAGAATTTAAAAGAGACTCGGAGCTTCCAAACAAGGTGTCACTTGTGCAAATAAAGCAAATATTTTTAAAGCTATGACTTGTTAATGATAAGGGTGTGGCAAACTGTCATTCTGAGATAATCACAATTATCTAAAGTTTTACCAACACAAGGTTAATTTAGTCAGCTCCCAGAATGCATATGGGGTTGGCGGACAAACCAAGCCTCATGGCTACTTCACATACTGCTGAATGGGCCAATCACGAACAGCGTCAACAAGACACAACTAATTTAGTTTTTAAAAAAGCTTTTATTTAACAGTAAGAAAATACATGTTTTATAAAAGTGGAATTATTTTGGAGTTTAAAAGTATGGACAACACAACAAAATGTAGAGTCTATCAATATTATGAGTCTCAGAAAATCTGAAATCTGAAAATCTGTCACGGACTTCATCATGTCTTCAACGAGCGTATTGTCGGTCTCCTCCGGTGGTTCTTGAAATATTCAGTTTCATCGTCACATTAAGGTTGAAATCTGCTATTTGAAATGTTCTTCAAGTCCGGAGTAATATCAGATTAAGCAGCTTTAAAGCGTCGCTGTCGGAGAACTGACTATCATCGTGGAAAATGTCCAGTACGCGCTGCTAACACTGACTTGGATCTATCGCACTGGTCAGAATAAGGTCCAAAATATGATTCAGATCTTCCGCCACCCGCTTCGCATTATCTATAACAATACGGAGAAGAAAGTTTTCACAGATAAGTGAGACCGAAACACCCCCGTGCTGCGCTTTAACCCTCTATTTACGGAAGTGACGTAGATGCGTGACACGAAGGGCTCTTCTTCCACGCCGTTTCACAGCAATGGCTCCGTGTGTGTAAAAGTTGTACAATTTAAAGGCTGAATTCTATCAAAACGGTTTCACATTGTGACTTCACATCACATGGAATATGGATTAATGATCTTCACCTGGACTCTCGCTTTAAAGGAAACGATCGATCGGCGTTGTTCAGCGCTATTCAGCGTCTCTGTAAGTGAACTGCGTTTCCCCATGTAATCTAACGAGAATATTTAACTCCACGGTTTAATATTTTTTTACTATTTATCAATCAAACTCGGTTTTGAAAATACATTGAGAGATAAAAAAAACCACAAAGGAACACGAATCTGGAAAAATCTCATCTTCCTTCAAGAAAGGTTTCTCAACTTACAGTGGTACCTTGATTTACGAGTGCACTAACATATGAGTTTTCCGAGTCGACGTTCCGTCAATTATTTTGTATTGATTTGCGAGTAAAAAAGTGAGTTACGAGGAGCGAGCTTCCGGTACGCAGCCGCTAGTTGGCGTGGAGAGCGAATCCGGCCAGCATCCCGCGTCTCACTCTTTCACTTCACATGGTTACCTGACCGTGGCAGCTTTTGTGTTTTGTGCTCACGATTTGTGCATTTTGTGCAGTTATTTTGCCAAAAAAAAAATTCTAACCATGGGTCCTAAGAAAGTAAGTGCTGAGAAGAAGAACGAATGATGTTGATTGAATTAAAGCATGAAATCCTAGAAAAACATGAGCGAGGTGTACGTGTGATGGAATTGTCAAATTTTAAGCGAAAGTGAAGTGAAAAAAATAAAAAATAAATTGTAGCAATTAAGTTCAGCAATAAAGTGTAGCAACAAACGGAAGTGACCGAAAAAGCACAAAACTAACCTCCGTTAGTCCAAGTCGTCTGATCTCCAAGGTAAATACACTTTATGAAACCAGTTTATTTCTTTTCATTCTCTTTTATTTATGTTTTTATACAATATTTGTTATTTATAAATACATTTTTCTTATTTAAAAACACGTAACAAAAAAAAAATTGGGGTGGTTTTTGGGGGGCTGGAACAGATTAATGGCATTTCAATGAATTTCAATGGGGAAAATTTATTTGCTATACGAGCAGATTGAATTATGAGTTCTGTCACGGAACGAATTAAACTCGTAAGTCAAAGTACCACTGTATTTGGCTGCTCTGGCGATTTTAGAAATGCGTTAGATGACGAGTTTTGCTGTGAGGCTGAGATGCGAATTTTAAGGAATTTCCTGAATCGATAGCTGTTAACCATAACAAACAATCATTGATTAATTGATAACATGCAAGCTAATGACGTCACCAGGGAGTGGCGCCTTGGTGCGTCAGGACATATGTGGCGTTGCGCACCTCCGAGATTTTGTGACAGGACGCAAGGAGTGTATCGCCGGTTCGCTCATACAGGAATATTTATGACCCTTCTTTGTGCGAGTTAAATATTTTAACTTTTTGCCGTCCTCTGCAACGCAATGAGTCGGATGTCACGTAGCAGATAAAGTCTGGTGCAGATATGGACATCGAGGCGCTAATAAAAGTATTAAACATTACTCAAATTCTTAGATATGAACAGACACAAAATAATTTAGTTTTATGTATTTTATTGGAGTCATCACCATAGCAACATATCGCTTGTTTCGTTTTGCCGACTCGTACCTCTCCCTCCCTACGGGCCTTTTTTTCTCCCCACATGCCGTTTGGAAAGTGCCGTTATCCCGTTCCTGTCGACCATGTACCATCTGAATGCAGCATTAGTTGTTGAGGAACAATAAAAATATAGTTTTCTCCTTAGCATCGACACACGCAGCCATGTTTGTTGTTTTCCGTTCTTGCGGAAGCCTACTTCTTCTACTAATTCTTGCTCCACTGGGCATTTTTTTCTCCACTGCCCGTGTCGCTCTGGTGAGTACTACTACTTGGTACTACTACTACTTACCCTGGCTGGGTATTTTTTATTCTCAAAGCACCCTCCTGCTGATACAATTACAACAAGACCGCAGATTGTTCAGTTTTTATTAATAACAGAAAATCGTATTAAATTAAATTCTTATTAGTAATTCATCGATAGTCGATTAATTGTTAACATCCCTACTTCTTTATAAAGTTAATCCACAAACCTTGAAAATATTTTATATAGGTGTTTTTCTTGGCTCCATAACGCTATCAGCTGATAATAATATCAGCTGGTCGTTGTAGCACCGATGTAGTTCCCCCGCCACCTCATCATGTGACAGGATATCAGCATTTTGATTTTGATTTCAGTTAATTGCAGGTGCTGATACCCAAGTTGCCGGAAAAAGTTTAATGATTAGAAAGTTCAAGTACCTGTAAAGTGCAAAGAAATATGTCTTCTGAATTTGTCACACCACAGAAAAATGTGTAATTAACCACCCAGCCAGATTTGAATGATTAACAAAATTGGCAAGTATATAAAAATTAGGTTTAAAAAACAAAAGGCAGTTAGCTCTGTTCTGAGACGCAGGGGGCGTGTCCGCTGATAACGCTGAAACCACACACAAACCCGCTTACCGTGTAATAACATATAAACGTTTACATTTGAGTAACTTCCATGTTTAAATGTTGAGCTGAACCCAGTCCATTTTACCAAACCTTTCACGGTCAAACCAATGGGATTTTTTATTTTTTTTTTGTTCTCCTCTGTGCCACATCGCAGGCGCAAGGCCAAAGGGTGCACAGGGGTACTCTGAGGCACCCACGGGATCGGCGCAAAGCCTTGGCATGAGTTCACAGTCTCCTTGAATATGCCTTTTACTCCAGGTGTTTATTCCCAAAACAGCGTTGTATCCCAATCTTTGGCTGTTAGCTTAGTTATGTTATGTTTATGCTTATATAGTGTTGGGGGGGGGGGGGGGGGCATGCCAAGTATGACCGCTCCACGTCATCGAGTCATGATTTAGCCCTGCCAAAAAAATCTGTACCACAAAAATGGTGAGAAACAATTTAAGGGTCGGACTCCACAATTCAGTACTACATCGTTTGCAGTCCTTTCTCAGTCTTTTCTCACAGTCACATGTTTTTCAGCGATTACTTTATAACATGTACAATGTGTTTAGAAACAAATCACTGAATTCACTTTTCAGGGACCTGGAGATAAATTGCATAGACTGCTACAATTTCATTTTGAGGAAGTTAGTAATTATGCCATGGATAACCTTTTTATGACTATAATATAACAAGTACAACACAGCAGCTAAGAACTTTATGTAAATTATTTTCAATTTCAAACCGGGCACAGTCTCTTGAGATGGTTGATTCTTCCAGGGAGGAACTGGTCGAGAATGCAATCAAGTTGCAACGTTGGAAAGCGTTGACCTTGAGAATCCCAATTTCTGTGAATGATTAAAATGGAAGAGTATAACACAGTAAATTATAACGGCAACTCTTTGAACCTGACTTTTAATGACAAAAATAATATATCCCACTGCAGAAAAAGTAAGAAATAAACTCAATGGATTTATGTAAGTGATTGCTCTCTCATCATTTCCATCTTTTTGTGTGTTTTTAAAAATATCTTACTAATAAAGAAATGGAAGGAATCTCTGTCTCTCTTTTTTTTTCACGAGTGCTGTCAGCATGCTGGGCATACAACACAGAGTATTTGTATGCCATTGCACTGAGGACAGAGTTAGTCTGCAGGTGGAGTTCAACTTTTCAACCTGCAATGCAACTCTTTATTAATTCTTTCATCATCAATAACTCTATCCCGTGGACGACCTATAGGATGACAAGAGCACAGTTTTTTGTTTGTTACACAGAGCCACCACCTACTTATCCAAGAGGGGAGAATCACCATGGGTGAGACAAATGTGTGTGTGTGTGTGTGTGTGTGTGTGTGTGTGTGTGTGTGTGTGTGTGTGTGTGTGTGTGTGTGTGTGTGTGTGTGTGTGTGTGTGTGTGTGTGTGTGTGTGTGTGTGTGTGTGTGTGTGTGTGTGTGCACATGTGTGTGTGTGCGGTTGATGTGTCCACCGGTAAGTGTATGGGACTTGTCCCAATTAGTTCTGGTGTATGAGGTCGGAATTATATCATAGCACCTTCAAGCAGCGGAAAAGGCCGATGCCACCTGTGGCAGTTTTGCCTACCATGTTTCAGGGTGCTCCGGCACAGAGACACAGAAGAGTTTTTTTTATTTAAAACAGTTTATTGTGGAAAGTGGCATGTCATGACAAGGGCTCCTATCCTGAGTATGTGTGGGGATGGGGGTTTTACCTGCCGCTCGTTGACCAACCAACAAGCAACACCTGTTGCAGCCACTCTGATCCTAGATCCACAAATTATCTAGATGCAGGTCAGGTGTGGCTGCTCAAACCACACCATCCCCCCACCACACCACCCCTGAGTCCCGCAACTGTATAGACACTTGACGGCTGCAGGAAAGCCCCGAGCACCCTGCCCTGCAGCTACAGAAAACCTCGCAGCCCCCAGAGAAGCTGGGAGCCCGCAAAGCAACACCCACACGGTCCGCCATGTGCCCCTGCTATGGCGGACCACAGAACAGAGGACAGCAGGCAGCCCCCCAACCAAAGCCCAGCACCCCAGTGATGAGTGCCCCGCACACCGAGAGCGCCAGAGAAAAGATACCCGGGCAGCCAGGTGCAACAGTGCCCCCCACCGAAGGAGAGCAAATAGGGAGCCCGCACTGAGCACCAAACCCGCAATCACGCCTTAAACCAACACATGTACACTAGCTGCAGGCAACCCCCAAGGGCACCCACTGAGTGGTAAAACCAGTCCAGTTTATTAAGTAGTCTGAGCTGGCTAAAAATGTATATATAACATTGAACACTTCCAGTAGGGATGATATTGGGTTCTGTAAATATAACAAAATATTGTCTGCATATAAACGGTTTTTGTGAACAGAGTTTCCTGTTTGTATGCCAATGATATTACTGTTCTGATGATGGATGGCCGCCGCGAGGGGTTCAATAAAAATGGCGAATACTAAAGGGGTGAGTTGACATTCTTGTCTTGTGCCATGTTGTAGAGTGAAACCTTGTGAAGTGTTACCGTTGGTGATGACAGAAGCAGATGGTGAGTTATACAGAATTCAGATCCATTGAAGAAGTGACTCTCCAAAGCCAGATTTGTTGAGAGTGGAAAAGAGATATGTGCAATTAACTCTGTCAAATGCTTTTTCGGCATCTAAAGAAGCAATAACAGTATTTAAGTTGTTCCTTTAAGATATGCGGATCAGACTTAATAAACCGCGCATATCGCTGGATGAGTGTCTGTCCTTGCCAAAGCCTGTTTGGTCTAGATGAATTATAAATGGAATTTATTTTTCAATTTTGTTGGTTAGTGTTTTACTAATGTTCTTTAAATCAAAATTAATTAGGCTTATGGGTCTATAACTGGAGGTGAGAGTTGGGTTTGAGCAAAACTGAAATGAGAGTAGTATTCATATATGGAGGGATGGTGGTGGTTGACTTAATCTCTGTAACCATTCTGATGAATAGTGGAGATATGAGTGGCCAGAAGTGTTTATAGAATTCCACTGGGTAGCTATCTGATCCAGCTGATTTATTATTGGGCATAGAAAAGTTAGTGGTTGATCTAATATGGTCGTCTGCTCTGTGGATAGCTTTGGGAGGTTGATATCATCGAGGAATGACTTAATATTTGATATATTTGATTCATTTTCTGAGTGATTATAGTTTATCATAAAAATCTCTGAATATTTTATCCATGTCTTGAGGGGTGTGTTTTATCCTACCCTGTGGATCTTTGATGGATGTAATAAGTGTTTTTTCTCTATCGCGTTTCAATTGATTGGCAAGAAGTTTACCTGATTTGTCATTGAATTTTGAATAATTCACTCTTGCTCTTTGCATGAGGAATTGTGTCTGTTGTATAATATTATCAAGTTGAGATTTAATTGTCTGGAGCTCATTTTCGGATTTGCTCAGTAGGTGAGTGGGCTAATTGGGAGTGCTAGTCTTTTAATCTTTGTTCTAGTTTAGAACAAAAGTTTATTTTTCTTGTGAGTGGATAATTAATTAATACTCCCTCTCAGAACTGTCTTTGCCATTTCCCAGAGTAAGGACGATCATATTTCTGGAGAGTCATTCAGTTCAATGAAGGATGTCCATTTTCTGGAAAATAAATGGTTTCATTCTTTATCCGTCAGAATGTTAAACCACTACCTGCCGGGAGGGTTTGGGTTGGTTTCATTCATGAGGCCGAAACGAATCACAGCACGTGATCTGATATTACAATAGGGTGGTGATCAGGATAAGTGATTTTGGACGTTACCGAATTACTTGTCAAAAATAATGTAATCTTAGAGAAGCTTTTGTGGGGTGGTGAGTAATATGTATATTCTCTCTTATGTGGATTATTTCATCGCCAACAATCGAAAAAGAGCAAGGTCACTCATATATTCTTTTATAGTGTCAGACGAGCGCCTGGACTTCATTATCTTTGGTTTTTAGTGGCACGGTGGCGCAGTGCATTGCACTGCTGCCTCACAGCAAGAAGGTCCTGGGTTCGATTCCCGCCTGGGGCGCTGCTGGCACCGTGCTCCGGCGGGTTATCTCCCAAATAGGAGCCTTTCTGTGTGGAGTTTGCATGTTCTCCCCGTGCTCACATGGGGTTTCCTCCACCTCACGTCAGTAAGGACCCCCACCAAAAACATGCACCCATCATCGTCTGACCAGCGATGGACATTTATCATCTGGTCCCCGGGCACGTCCACGTATGCTGCCCACTGCTCCTGGCTGTGCCCCCAGAGGAAGGACAAGCCAGGATGGGTCAAAAGCAAAGAATCCATTTCACCGGCCACCATCAAAGCATGTGCATGTGTGTGTGTGTGCAAGCATGTGGTGTGTTGCGTGATAAATAAAGTCTGTTTCTTTTCTTTCTTCTTCTTGTGAATGGTTGAAACTTGGATCGAGTACTGTGTTGAAGTCCCCTCCCAGTATAATAATTGAGTCCGAGAATTCTAAGAGTTTTGAAAATATATCATGAAAGAAATTTGGGTCGTTCTCTTCGGGGCCATAAATATTAGCTATCGTTAATTTGATGTTTCTGTGGTGTGGGGGTAGTGTGGTTTCAGCAGCCACACCTGACCTGGATCTAGATAATTGGGAACTCAGGATCAGAGTAGCTGCATAACTGTTGTTCGTTGGTTGATCTAACGAGGAGCAGGTAAAACCCCCATCCCCACACACACTCAGGAGAGGAGCCCGGGTCATGACATGTCCATCTGCTCCTGGGCTAATTCCAACTAGCCCACTCTCTCTAATAAACTGGTGTCTACTGAAAACGCTACTTGGGTGGCATGTGGTAGGCGAAACTGCCAGTTTCCTATAATTCTGTTAATCATTATGTATCACCCTCCTGTGTCTGATATTGTGGTTTTATTCTGATATGGGATAATTGTATTGATCAATATGGAAACACCTCTTTTTTTTTAAATTATATGATGCAGAAAACATCTGATTACCCATTTAGCTTTCAGTTTGAGGTGCTCAGAAGCAGTGAGGTGAGTTTCTTGCACTAGACGGAAGCTGGGGCTCATCCTGGTGAGATGACATAGAATTGGTGAGCTTCTGAGCTCGTGAGCCAGCTAAATGTAGAAATATGTGACCCACCGCAAACTTTAGGGTCATTTGGGGTCTTTAAATTTTTTTATATCATTTAAAAGTGGAGAATCAAAGCTTCCAAACAAGGTGTCACTTGTGCAAATCAAGCAAATATTTTTAAAGCTATGACTTGTTAATGACAAGGGTGCGGCAAACCGTGTTTTTGAGATGACATTCAGCCAGCTCCCAGAATGCAAATGAGGTTGGTGGACAAACAAAGCCTCATGGCTAATTAACATACTACTGAATGGGCCAATCAGGAACAGCTCAACAAGACACAACAAATTTTGTTTTAAAAATAGCTTTTATTTAACAGTGAGAATATACATGTTTTATAAAAATTTGAATTATTTTGGAGTTTAAAAGTACGGACAACACAACAAAATGTAGGGTCTATGAATATTATGAGTCTCAGAAAATCTGAAATCTGAAAATCTGTCACCAACCTCAACGGACTTCATCACGTCATCAAATTCTTCCGTTGTAACAGCAATGGGCATATCGTCGGTCGTCGGTCTCCTCCGGTGGTTCTTGAAAATATTCAGATTCATCGTCACATTAAGTTTGAAATCCGCCGTTTGAAATCTTCTCCAAGTCCAGAGTAATATCAGATTCATCAGCACTGTCGTTCTCCGCGTCGCTGTCAGAGAACTGACTATCATCGTGGAAAATGAAGTCCAGTACACTACAAGAAAAGAAACAGAAACAGTCTTTAATCGTCACACGACACTCCACAACACATGCTTGCACACACACTTGATGGTGGCCGGTGAAATGGCTCCTCTGCTTTTGACCCATCCTGGCTTGTCCTTCCTCCGGGGGCACAGCCAGGAGCAGTGGGCAGCGTACGTGGACGCGCCCGGGGACCAGGTGATAAGTGTCCATCGCTGGTCAGACGATGATGGGTGCATGTTTTTGGTGGGGGTCCTTACTGACGTGGAGGAAACCCCATGTGAGCACGGGGAGAACATGCAAACTCCACACAGAAAGGCTCCTGTTTGGGAGATAACCCGCCGGAGCACGGTGCCAACAGTGCCCCAGGCGGGAATCGAACCCAGGACCTTCTTGCTGTGAGGCAGCAGTGCAATGCACTGCGCCACCGTGCCACTAATTTTCTAAAGAAGAAAATTTTCACAGATAAGTGAGACCGAAACACCCCTGTTCTGCACTTTAACTGTCTGTATACTGAAGTGATGTAGGTGCGTGACGCGAAGGGTTCTTCTTCCACACTGTTTCACAACAATGGCTCCATGTGTGTAAAAGTTGTACAATTTAAAGGCTGAATTCTATCAAAACGGTTTCACATCGTGACTTCATATCACATGGAATATGGATGAATGATCTTCACCGGCGTTGTTTGGCGCTGTTCTGCGTCTCGGTAAGTGAACTGCGTTTTCCCATGTAATCTAATGGGAATATTTAACTCCACGGTTTAACATTTTTCTACTATTAAAAATCAAACTCGATTTTGAAAATACTTTGAGAGATAAAAAAAACCCACAAAGGAACACGAATCTGGAAAAATCACCTTTTTCAACTTATTTGGCTGCTCCTGGCAATTTTAGAAATGCGTGAAATGGCGGCTTTTGCTGTGGTGGGTCACATATGTTAAAATGTTCCAAATAACAAACTCAATGGATGCCATTGAGGTTAGTTAGGGGGTGATGAATGTGGATTTGTAGTTTTCCCATGCAGAAGCACTGTGCATCCAAGGCAATAGCTATACTACCATGCTCATGTTTTCCTATAGATAAATCTTTTTTTTCTCCTTTACGTTCCATTCTATTGTACTAGTATTGCAGGAAGTTTTTAGGGCTACATATCTTCACGAAAAACTGTCATATAGACAAAGATAAACATAGAGCATTGCAGAGTCAGACATACATATAGTGAGAGAGTAGACAGAGAGTGAGCGTGATGAGAGAAGTAGGGATTTGGAAGGTGAGATGATGAGAGAGTGAGCAATATGTACAATCCTGACTTAGATAGGATGCTAATTGATATCTCGTGTATCATATCAGAATAACCAGGGTATGGTGGAGGTGTCTCTGAATAACGGACTGTCTATATATAGTTTCTCGACAACCACCAATACCCGTTTACCCTTCTGCCGGTTCTCCTTCAGGAAGGGGTACAGGATCTTCAGTCGGTCGTGGATCTCCTGGGGGAATTGGTTGTTCATACCCAGCATGGTTCATTTCAGTTCTCATCCTTTGCCTTTAACCAGCTCCTTGTGCCTCAAGTGTTCAAACTTAGCAATGATGGAGTGTGGTCGGTTCCCTACGTGGTGTCCCAGTCGGTGAACCCGGTGGAAGGTGATCTATTTCACGTTGAATTTGGTGCAATTTGGACATGCGGAACATCTAATATTAATGACATTTGAATAAACAAGCGAACAGTGAGCTGCTCAGTAGGGCGGGGCTTCAGGGCTCCGACGCTCAGCTCAACTCTGTGCAGCGGCGGGACGGGCCTTTAGAGCTGTGACTGAGTAACTTACATCCGCAGTGCAGCTCCAATATGTAGTCGGTGTTTTTCCCTGTGAGAAAGAGTGTATTTCCTCTGAGTAAAACCTGAATCAGGTAATAACCTTAATATGTAGTCCCTTGAGAAGTCCCTTGTATTTCCTCAGTGTTTTTCACTGCAAGTCGCCGCGAGTTCAACCCATACGTGCAGCAGCTCAAGTGCAAAGTTGTTTAGATGAGCTAACAGGCATGTTTTGAACGGGCTCAGCACTAGTATACTTATAATACAGTTAATTTCTTGAAGTGTGCGTTGTTGGTGACCTTTGTTTGCCATTGTTCTGCCAACTGAATGAAAAATAAAGTGCTTTTTTATCATGACAAGGTCAAGTGGGCAGAATCACACACAGATGCGCTAACACACACACACACACACACACACACACACACACACACACACACACAGTGCATCAGGGAATAAGCAGGCCTCCAGAATTGAATCTCTGTGTAAAGATAGGTTCAGATGGGAATCAGATTTCTTATTTTTGACAGGCAAGGCCATTTTGGGTTCTGCAGACTGAGATGAGGTTTAACTTAAACCCGTTCCTTTTTTGATATTTGGCCCAGCTGTCACCAAATGTAGTTCCCCGAAGTCAATTTTCATTTTTCTGTTACCGAATATATGATATAGATTTCAACATGGACAGACTTCCTTTCTGACGTAAAGTTTTTTCCCACTCTTTTGCATGAACACACATCACAATTTTATTTGACTTTATTGTTTGAGAAACAGAAGTTATATGTTTGCATTATATATATATATATATATATATATATATATATATATATATATATATATATATATATATATATACAGTGTGTGTATATTTATATATATATATATATATATATATATGTGTATATATAAAATATAAAGCATATAGATAGACCTGTCAGAAGAAAGCGATACATAAAGAAATAAGGACTTTTTACTTGTGATTGCAGAGGGATTGTGCTCTATGCTGAAATGTAAACATGTAATATTAGGAGGTTCATTCTGAGATATCAGCGATATAAAAATGGTGATTGGCCTTGTTATAAATCTGCCTATTTTCCCAGATGACTCGGACAGAGGAGCTCAGACATTGATTAATGGCTATTGAGATCCCACTGTGAGATCAGCTAACATATCACATCACTGGCTCCGGATGCATCTCCTGAATGATTTATGGAATTGATATTAATTTCTTTCCAGTAAATGCATTACTAAAGTTGGAGAGGGAGACAAATTGATGTTTGCCCGCTAATGTCAAATTAACGTCATAATGCTGTTTCAACAAAACATCACAGACGATCTCACTTAAATGTGGGCATTAGTTGCAGTTTTCTGACATATTTATAGCAATCGGTTTATTAAAGATGTTTTGACGAAAATTCTCAGCCACTTAAGCGGGGGAAGGGCTACCTGTCAAATCAATGCTTTTTCCGGTGCTATATTTTGATAATAAGTAAATACTGCTTATTTTCAGACATGTGAATATCTCCAGTCTTTCACTGTAATGTACACTGATCAGCCACAACATTGAAACCAACACTAATATTGTGTAGGTCCCCCCTCACCCCCCTGACCTGTCGAAGCATGGACTCCACAAGACCTCTGAAGGTGTCCTGTGGTATCTGGCACCAAGACATTAGCAGCAGATCCTTTAAGTCCTGTAAGTTTTGAGGTTTGGCCTCCATGGAACATTCTTGTTGTTCCATCACCTCCCACTGATGCTTGATCAGATCAGACCCTAACCTCGGCCATCCACATGATGTAGAAGCAACGTGATTAATCAAACCAGACCACCTTCTTCCATTGCTCCATGGTCCAGTTCTGGCGCTCATGTGGCCATTGTAGACACTTGCAGTGGTGGACAGGAGTCAGCATGGACACTCTGACTGGTCTGCGACTACGCAGCCCCATACGCAGCAAGCTGTGATGCACTGTGTGTTCTGACACCTTTCTATCATAGCAGCATGAACTTTTCCCACCAATTTGTGCTACAGTAGCTCTTCTGTAGGATCGAACCAGACGGGCTAGACTTTGCTCCCAACACACATCAATGAGCCTATGGGCACCTACTGTATGACCCTGTCTCGGTTCACCAGTTGTCCTTCCCTGGACCACTTTTGCTAGGTACTAACGACTGCATCCGAGGAACACCCAACAAGGCCTGCTGTTTTGGAGATGCTCTGACCTAGTTGTATAGCCACCACAATTTGGCCCGTGTCGCTCAGATCCTTATGCTTGCCCATTTTTTCTGCTTCCAACTCATCAACTTCAAAAACTGACTGTTCACTTGCTGCACTAATACATCCCACCACTTGACAAGTGTCAGTGTAACGAGATGATCAATGTTATTCACTTCACCTGTCAGTGGTTTTTATGTTGTGGCTGATCAATGTTTAATTTGTCTCGTAACTCTCAATATTTGTGTTTGGTGCCAAGCTGTTCTTTCCATAATAATCCAAAATGCTGCTAATCATTTGATTGCAGATTATTCTTAGCTGTTGCTAGCTGCTGTAATTCTTCCTGATTTGCAGTATTAGAATTATTGTCGATAAAATATTCCTATATATTTTTTTGTATAAGAATGGCTCTTTTTAACATTGTGCAGTTTTGGCGAGTTGTGTTGTAGTAGTTTTTTGTAATTATTATATTACTTTTTTCAGCATTTACATAAAGTAAATTAAAAATCTACTTTAAATTAGTTCCCACTGTTGGTTTCTTGACCTTTATGGAAAATCAATTTCAATAACTATGTGTTTCTTTGTCACATGTGCACAAAACATTTTGTTACATGGTAAATTTGATTGATACTAAAAGTTTACAACTCGCAATTTGGAGAAAAACTGTAGAACAAGCAGCATCACCAGTTGGATGATATGGTCGTTGTGAAAATCACAATGGGGTTATGGTGAATAACTTTTGTTGAGTTCAGTTCCCCTAAATAAGTACAGTACTGTATTTATTGATTAACCTTTACACTTTCCATATGGACAGAGGTCCAGAGCAAAGTCTAAGGGAACATGCCTTTAGGCTCCTGTGTTAAGATGCACTCAGTGTCAGTTGACTGAGTGTTTGGTCCTTATTTATGTGGGGAAATGCTTTATAATTCTCCTAAATTGACTGTGCTGTACCGCATGGTAACATCGTGCATCTCATTTGTGGAGAATATATGCAGCACATTCTGTCCATTTTTCCTGAAAATACCAGATTATAATTAAAATATATTTTTTCGAATTTTATAGTGAAATACTTGAAGTAAGGTTTTGTTAGGGAGGAATTGACTAATACCGTTTTCACACCAGAATTAGCGGGTTTCCCCGTGTTGGGTTTCCTCCCGCTGCATTTCCATCACTGGTTCTCTTAATTTTTCTGATCTGGTGTCTAGGTGAACAGTTTCTGGCTAAATGATGTCAGCAAGGCATGGTTAGTGACTCATTCTGTGTCAAACAGCGGCGTTTGGTTCAACAAAGAACTCCCAGCAGCTTTTAAAGCAGCAGACACCTTTTCGACGAAAATTCTCAGTCACATAAGCGGAAAAGCACGCATGCTTTTCAGATGGTGACACTGTCTCACAGCACATCACATTAACTGACCACCGTTGTCACTAAAATGTACTAAACTAAAATGTGATAGATAGCCTCCTTAAAATACTGTGACTTTCAAGTCAACTAATTCCAGGCAATCTTGTAAAGAAATTGCTCAAATGTGTTCCTCATCGGACAAGATGCGTACTCCCAACACCACTTTATGGCAACGAAGAAAATACAGTTGGTTTTCAAGCAGTCCAGCTGATATGTCTTATATCTCAAGAGCCCTATGTATATTGGCAGTGACAGGGAGGGAATTGGAAAAGACTCGGATACTATAGGCTTCTGCCATTTGTATTACATGTAGCATGGGCATGTATATTCTTCCAAGCTATTGAAATGGTCTTTCATGACAGCATACGTCCATTTTGCTCTATTCAAACAGAATGAAATAGCTCAAACACGGGGGTTGAAATAAGACATTTTCTTTACAATTTACGCAGAGATATAACTCACCACCATTTTTTCATTAAGCAGATGCCTTATTTTCCTCCCATTCTGGACAGCTGCCAGCATCCCACATACATTTTCTGAAAGACGAGACAATACTTGGTTTCTGTAAAATCCTATGTAATAAAATCTAATTGGTTTATTAGAATAGAGAGTGGTTGTGTAAACTGTTTGCCAAGGGTGTAAAGCACCTAATTTACATTTAGATTGGGCGTGATTCACTTTCTTGTCAGCCCGATGCAGATCGAGTCAGTTGGTCACTTACAGTATATGTTTGCAAAGGTTTCCTCAGTCATCTGGTTGTGTGTGAATTAATTCCAAACCAACCAATATCCCTATTCGCCTCTCTAGTCATAGATAAGAAAATGACCGCCATTAGGTAGCGTTTAATGGAGCTGAACGACAAGCTACTATTTGCTCAACGGTTCACACTGGGGACAACAGGGTACAAAGGGAAACATACAGTAGAAGACTTAATAGCCACGATTACTATTATATGTGAATTTATGTTTTCCTGCTAATATTGTCATTTCATGATACTTGGGGCAATGTTGGTTACAGGAAAATCATTGTGGAAGATTGTGGAGGACTTTGGTTAATCTGTAAACATGGGGCCTGAGCCCTATTGCATATTGTGTCAAGAAACAAAAAGATTCATTAAAATGATAAGAGAATCCCAATTGTTTAAATTCAAATAACATTCTTATCTTGTTTTGTCACATTTGTTTTGTCACACTTCTGAACTATTGGCACTTTCAGCTGAATCCCACAATTCTTTGTGAATCTGTCCTCCCTTGTGTCGTACAGTGGGACTGCTGACTGAAGGAGCTTCTAGTGTGTAGAGGAGGACGGTACTGGCGGCGCGGACGCACTGTTTTACGGTACCTCCGGAGTAATTAAACAACCATCGATTAGTCAGACTTTTGTCTGCTGACAATGGCTTGCATCGTCAAAGGAAGCCACCTCGGGTGAGAGGTGTTTAATGGAGTTAGCCCGTCCTGCAGCACATCTTAGGGACTCATCTAGCACTGTAGTCAATTCAGTCAAACCTACTTTGCATAACACGAGGGGAATGAGATTTCAGTTGTACAAGTTGTATTCTGTTTTGGATTTTGTGTTCTTATGGTTTGTATCACTCATTCTGTTCATTCATATATCATTGTTGTGAGTGTGTCCATGATTTATTTTACAATGAAATTGTAAAGAAGTGATAAATAAAAATAAGGTAATGCCTTTGTTAATGCTTGCCTGCACAGTAACCTTTTTTTCTCTGCCAATTACATTATAGCGTTCATGCAATTTTGGAGGCATTTCATGGGTTTGCTCCGCAGATATTTTAAATCCCCCCACAGTAATGATATTAGATGAAAAATGATTTTGCCTATTGCCCGGACAAAGAGAAATCAGTCCAGAAAAAATATATAGGGAAGAAAAAAACCCAATTCTGGTGGGAGATGAATAATGGGGATAAACGTAGTGAAAGGAGAAAGTGTTTGCTGATGATGAAGGCTTAATTGTTCTCTCAGTGTGCTGGATCTATCTATGGCCTTATCTTCCTCAAGAAATGTTTGTCATTTTACAGTGATAGAGTCCTTCTAAAGGAGGACTGATTTGAGTCAGAGCCAAAGTAAAACTTACAGACAGATGAAGAGGGATGGAGAGAAAGAGAGAGACAGAGAATGAAAGGGAGATAGAGAGGAGAGATGGCTAAAGAACAGACAGAAAGGAGAACAGAGGAAGAGAACATGATGAACACCGAGAGGGGGTGGGGGGGGTCTTGGCTGGTAGTTTGAGGGTGGTTATGTGTGTGTAGGGTGGGTGGTGCAGTCAAGCTTGTCAGAAGATATTTATATACTCCAAAGTGCCCAATGAATCAAGATAGTTGAGTGTCCATTGATTAAAGAAGAGGGAAACATTTTCACAATCAGGCCAGATGCCGGGAGTGAGTGGAGTGGAAAGGACCAAGCTCGCTGCAGCATGAAGCTTCTCACACTGATGTCCTCCGCTGGTACCCCCACCAGATGCTGATTAGTAATATCACGAAGAAAGTCATCCCCACGGTTGAAAATAATACATCTTTTTCATGTTGATTCAAAATGGGAGACGCAGTTTTGAGCGCTTCTTTTTGTCACTAATCTTACAGCACATGAACAGGTTATTTTTGGTGCCGCTGTTTTTTATTTTTTACTTTCTTGTGCTGTCTAACTGGCTTGCACTGGTTGATATATCCATCTTATATAGATATTGTTATGTGAGACTTGATTTCATCTGGGATTTTGATTATCCTAATATCTTGATATAGTTATATTGTTGACTGCATTATTATAGTATACAGTTCTCTGAACTTAATAGACGGTTCTCGCTGTTCTAATCAACGTCTCTACCTGCTTGGTCACAATATCCACATTACTAATGATTGCATCTCATATATTCCTTTTGTGTAAATATCTAATGAAAGCAACAACAGTCATCTCTCAGATATCGTAAACGTATCGCTATTGAGAGAGGGAGAGAAAGAGAGAGACAGAATGAAAGGGAGATAGCGAGGAGAGGTATTTGTCAAAACATATTGTGATATTTAATTTTGTGAAGGCCCTTTGCTAGTGACCATGGATCGTCTTTTCTCTGATGGGTTTTCCTTCCTTGGCACTGGAGAAGCTTCACTGCCCAAATCACTAAATGGTCTGTTCAGTTCTCCCTCCTCTCTCTTTCCTTTAAATCAGGAGTAAGGAGATACATTTGGGCTGTCTGGGGACTGTTGGCAAGACTATTTCTTTTGATTTATGCTATTTATCCGCCATTTGTATCCATAAAAGATTAGTCTTTATTATTATAGTGTTTTTAATGCTGGTTGTTTTCTCTCTCAGGCTTTCCCTGGGCATATTTTATTTCTGTCTTTGTGCCATTTCATGCTGTGTGAGTTGGGATGTGTTATATTGGTTTGACCCTGGGGGAAGCATAGCAACACGGGGGCTGCCATGCACAGAGACAAGGCAAGCAATACTCTGACGCTTTTAGATTTAGGCCAGATTAATCCACACTTCCAAGGATTGTATTGGCAGCTTGTCTTAACTCTGAAATTATCAGCAAACTTTGCCTAATCAATACATAACTGTTCTCCGGCTACATTTTCCCCTTGTATTTTCATCTTTCTCATTTGTATGTTTGTGCAGAGCAAACACTCCAAAGGTGGTCCATCTGAGAGTCATAATATTTGCAGACAACAACGTTCGGAGTTTATCACACAAGTCTGTAGTGGTTTGCCAGGCAGCCTGGCCATGGGAGGTGGGAAGCGATACACAGAGCTTTGTGTGAAATGCAGCGTGAATGCAACAGACCGATAATCCTGTCAGACATTGGGTCCTGCAGCACTAATCAGTGATTGAGTGCTCGGGCTTGTTTGGTTTGGTCTGAGACATCTCTTCTGCCAAGAAGTGGTACAAACAACTGCAATGTTTTCTAAGTTAATTGTTGATGGCTCAGATACATAATGCTTGCATTGTGGTACCCATCTGCTTTGGTACCATGATGCAAAATGTCACTAAATGCTAACAGCAGCTAGTGGTTTAAGAAATTAAGGGAATGTAAAAGGTTGAAATATGAACTGTATCATTGCCTCAGGATTTGCAAAGGTCGAGAAAAAAATATTCAGTTAGAGGCCATATGAAGTTTCCAGTGGGAAAAAAATTGTGAATTGTGATGATAAAATTTGCAATATTTCCCATGCTTCATTTTTATTCAAATATAAACATGTTGTAATTTGTTGTTGTTTTTAAACTCCTGCTTTAGGCTATTTTCTGTTCTGCCAGTCCAGCGAATGCATTTTGGAACATCGCAATTTATTGGCTCTAGGCCTGCCTCCAGCATCTTTCAACAATACAAGCATCTCTTAAGTGAAAATGACTGTGACAAGATTTCTGTATTGCACTACTGGTGCGTTTGCACAAGGCTTCAATGATGGAGTAATTCATTTCCAAGCAATTCCTGACGCCTTAAACAGAGTTTCAGAACAGATGTGTCATTTTTCATCTCAGGCAAGAGGGTGCTGTTTGGAAAAATGGTGAGGATTTGCAATGCTTTACCGGTTCCTGTTTTTTAAGCTGCCAGTGTTTATTCTGCTGATTTATTTAGAAAGCCTTTCTCCGAGATGAGCTTCATTGATGTGCCAGGGTTTGTTTGATATCACAAATTCATGTACAGAATATGCTTATAAAGTGAAGGGTGAAGTACTGACAGGAACAGAATTTTGATAGAATATGATTTGGTCTGAATCCAGGCAACTATGTGTCTTGTATGCTTGCTGCTCAAAGTAAACAATATTGAAATGCACTCCTCAGGGGCAACAGTGTTTATCAAGATTTGTTTTTCCTTGACTTCTTTAAATAAGGCTTTCATGCTGAACGTATTGGAACGTCTTCCAGTTTTAAGAGACCCAAATATTTACATTTGTTCTAGCATTTTATATATTAAATGTGCAATACACAACTTTTCAACTGGCTTGCTTTATGTTTTTAGAGTGTCATTCCATGTAATAATGCACTTTCTTGCAGTGCCTTATAATCTAAACTTTGATAATAATCTTCACCTTGTTAACATTATCAAATGGACAATGGATCATTTGTTTGTTTCTGGCCATTAGCGTTAGCTAGCATAGCTAGCATTAGCAACATGGCTAATGCTACCGCTAGCAGCCTGGCTACTCTCCAAAGCGAAAAACAACCGTAAGAATTCCAATTGTACTCAAAACCCCCATCTCAGTGCTACGATAAAGGCAGAGTAAAACTTCCGGTAGTATTAATAACTATGCAGGTTGTTTCACTTACTGATACAGTAGAAAGAATGCCAACGTCAGCTAGGAATGCTCTCAAGTCTCACTCTTGTTTTACTTCTGTTTCTAATAAATGGTGATCAGTGGTAACAGTATTCTATAATATCAATGTGCAATCAACATTAACGTCATAATGAAAAGTTAAAGCAAAAAGGTTGCCTATTGCCCCTTTAACGGTACTGTTTTAAATAATTATGTATATAAGTCTACTGACCAAACCATTGTACAGTATATTAATCGACTGTTGACTGATGTTGAGTAATAACAACAACCTATTTAGCTCGCATATGATAAGTTAAAGAAAATACATTTAAATTTGTTTAGCAAAAATTTTGCATTTTTTTTGGCGAAATCGTCTGTGTTGTAGTTATTGTCCAATAAGCAGTGGCAATTTGTTAAGGCACAAGGAGGGATTTGCTAATGTCTATTTTCCTAAGGACTGATGCTACTAATATTAATGCAGGTTTGGATGTTTATGTTAAACTCATACACAAGATTGGTGAAGTCAGTAGCAGCTGTAAATGTTTTGAGGGCAATCCTCAACTCAATAAAAAAGGACAAACAATTCATTAATTGTTCCTGTTTGGTGGGCCTAGCACCACCCATATCTCCTATGCTATGTGCTATGTTATACAACCTCCATCCCAAAAGGCTGAGTTCTTTCCTGAGGAATGATGTCTCAAATTGAATCCCCAAAATTTGTCTCTCATATACGATGGTGGAAAATAGGGATTTGTTTATCAAAGCGTGGATTTTCCTTTATGGTATACTGTATATACTGTATGTATGAACTAATAAATCATATTTTGTTTTGTACTTTATGACTTTGTCATATATATTTATTACTGTGCCGTTGCTTAATTTCGAAATTGCCCTGTGCTTGGGTACAGTGCCTGGCAGAATGAATGCACAAAAAAGCTCTTGATCTTCTGCCAAGCCCTTTGAATGGCATTCAGCACTGCCTTTTTCCTGCTCTTTTATTTTCTTTTTTTCCTGCTTCTATAAAGCCGGCATTGCATTGACAGTAGCAGCACTTAGTGTAATTCCCCAGATTGAAAAGCAATTTCACAATGAAAGATTTCCTCTGTGACATTTGTGGTGGTTGAAAAACCTCCAATGGATTTGGAGACATCCTCAACCCTGTCTTCAACTCCTGGATTGACTGCACTCTTCCCTCTTTACCTCAGTTTCTTAAATATGGACTGATCCGATTAGCGTGCACAATACTGTGCAGGTCAAGGGAATAAATCCAAAAAAGCAAACTGTTGGCTCAAACATCAAAGATGGAAATGGGTTGATCGTCCTTAAAACAAAAATAGCCAACTGAAGGTCAAGAGCCATTAACTGCTTTGCTGGATTAACTTGGAAGTACCTCATTTGAGGAGCTGCTGCCCTCTCCATTCGGGGTGATTTGTTTGCTCACAAATGGCAAGAAGAAGACACTGGAGAAAATAACAGTCTTGGGCGGTGAAGTTCATCTTCCTGTTGTCTGGCCCCCTTGTATTTTGTACTTAACAGCTTTTTTGTTCTTCCCTTTTCTTTTTTCCCCTTGCTGACCTGTTGGTTGTTGGCCAATGACTTCTAGCCTCCCTTGTTTCTCCTCTTTTCTGGTGTAGGCTCCCTGTGTTCCTGAACTCATTACAGAGCAATCAGCCCCAGGCGCTGAAGTGTGCACCCAGAGGGAGCAATAACTGTAAATAAGCACTACTGCAGGCTCACCGATAACATGCTACCAAGATGATAACAGGCCTTCTTAGCAAGCCTGTTGACCTTCTCCTTGCCTTGGGCTCGCCAAGGATCCCTCAGCTCCCTGCACTTTTATCTTAAAACTCTCTTCCACAACTGGAGCTGCTGGAAAGATTACTGCTGAGGAGGAGCAGGAAGGAGGGAGGGGGATAGGGAGTGCATAGAGAAGAATAAAAGAAAAATGAAGGAGGATAGTGCTTGGAGAGGGAAAAAACCCCCCCACAAAAACAAGATAGAACAACAAAGAGTAGACCTGGGCAGTTGTTCCTCTGCCAGTGCCCTTCCTTGCTTTCTTTCTCTTTTTTTTAATCCACATGCTTTGTTGAGCTCCGCATAATTAACTTGTTGAAAGATAACATAAAATTGGAACAGATTTGTATTTGTTATTGGCAGAGGCCATCATCTCATAGGACACAACAACATCGACAACAAGACAACAAATGAAAGAAGGACGGGGAACAACGGGATAAGTGTGATGAAGCAATGCCAATGTCCACTCTCTGTTAGATGGGTGAGCCAGCTAGCCCACTGTTTTGAGCTTGAGAGGCAGATGCAAGGAATGATAGTGATCCCTGACAATGCCCTGCCCCATGCTAATGTAAAGCATCTGACAGTTACGTGTCCAGAGCTGTGGGGCTGAAACACTGTCTGGGTGAGATTGATAATACAATTAGGCTAGTCGCAGTAAGAATGTATCACTATAACCCATTACCACACCAGGCACTTCAGATGGAGCATACCAGTCTAGCTCGGGGTCCTTTGGAAGAAAAGAAACAATTATAAAAGGCTAGCTAGAAAATGTGTTCTCCTTAGAATTTGCAGGCGTGCCTGTACATCATCAGATATGTGTGGGCTGCCTACATTTCTCTCAGCTGTCCCCAGGCCCAGCGTTCTTCATCTATATTGAAGCGAGGAGCTTGCTGGAGCATAGACAGACTCATAATATGTTTTTTTTTCCCCCACATTGTCTCTTCTTATGCTGTCTTTGCCATATATTTAGATTATTTTCAAGGCGACATCCGCAGACTGTTTGCGAGCGCGCTATCATTCTTTTGTGTTTGTAAGCGTCCTCGGGGCTGACTAGGTGATGAAATGAGTTTATCTTAGATATTAAATAAATATAAAGTTGCCTCGATTTAATGACAAAGATTGCAGACAACACTGTGTTCTGTTGAAGGTGTAGTTGTTAAAGACTGCATAGACCTAGAAATGTACAAGCTTGGAGGTATGAACCCCCGTTTGCAAAATAGTGATTGACATAGCGATCCAGCAAACTGTCCTCACGCACCATTTCCTCTGACAAACTGCAAATACCGACTTGTAATACACACATGCTATCCAATGTTAGTACAAGCCACACTTTTGCAAATGGTCAAATGTTAGCTAAATTCTGCTTTCTGTGTTATCCACAATCTGAGAGCAACATGTTAATGAATGGACTACCTGTATGCTACCTTTTAGTGAGTTACTTTGTAGTACTTGGAGGTGACCTTTTTAATCACGCCTGCAGATGAAGTGATAAGGCATCGGGGGAGATGGCAAGCTTTAAGAAGTCATGAGGCAGGAGATTGATGTTGCCTCTGTGACAACCTGCCTTTAGATGAGAGAGAGAGAGAGAGAGAGAGACAGACAGACAGAGAGAGAGAGAGAGAGAGGGAGAGAGAGAGAGAGAGAGAGAGAGAGAGAGAGAGAGAGAGGTGCAGACGATTAGCTGCAGGTCTAAACCCGAGACACCTTCACTATAGTTGCTGCAGTTGCTGGCTGGAATCAATTCTCTCTTTATCAGTCCTTCTCTTCTGTGTCCAGGAATGCTCCTCACACCGCAGTGCAGCCTGGGGGAAAACTGATGTGTTTTCCAATAATGAAATGGAGCACATAACAAAAATAAGTTTAAAAGGGCGCTCGCCTGCTCTCCCTCATCACTACAGCACTTCTTTATTCTTCATCCTGGTGTGTGTGTCTGTGAGTGTGTGTGTGTGTGTGTGTGTGTGCGTGTGTGTGTGTGTGTGTGTGTGTGTGTGTGTGTGAAGAGAGAAATTGTGAATTTCAAATGTCAATATTCAGAGTTTTCTATGAATGAAACTATTTGCTTTACCATTGAAAATTGATTTTCATTTGTGCCTACACTGCAGGCAATTGCTTTGTCATTTAGGGTTTGTTAATTCCACTGTAGCAAAAGTAAATGCATTTTGAAACACTTTATTAAGTCTAATACAAAAAAAAATAAACTATGTATTTCTCCCCAGTAATGTGAACCCTGTAGCTCGGGGGGGATGTAATGCGATGGAACCCATGCGTGAAAACATTATGAAACATTTTAGGATAGCCCACACTATTGCTTATAATACAAAACACTGTAACCACACAGTCAATTTCATCGGAAAACAAATGCTTATTACCATTCGTATGGCTGGCTGTGTGAGTGAGTTCCGCCTCAGGCCTCAGGCCTGGTGCTGCTGCTGCTGGAGGATGATCCATCTGCATGGCACAAACCATCCATCCTGCGGATAGCTACAGGCTGCAGGCCGGCCCATTGTGTGGGCTGAGCACTGTGACTGCTCCCTCTTGTACCTCCGTAATGGGATTACATTAGCCATGTTCTTCTGCTCTCTCTCTATCCCCTCTCTCACTCTCTCTCTCTCTCTCTCTCTCTCTCTCTCTCTCTCTCTCTCTCTCTCTCATTCTCACTCTCCTCCTTTTCCTTCTTTCATTCTCTCACAGATTATAAACACACATAGATACACCTACTGTATAGACTCTCGAAGGCCATACGTGGATGATGACTGGTCCATTTCCCCAGTGCTTGCTTATTTTGTCCATTGTAACAATGCAGGTTTCATTATGAGTATCGTGTTTTTTTGTCAGTGTCTTATTTGTGTTTATTCACTTTAAAAAAAAATCTTATCTAAAACATACACACAAAGAAAAAAAACAGAAAGACAGACACAGACTGAGACAGCCTGTGAGACATTTTCCTTGAAGGAGATGCTGTCATGTGTTAAATCTTGTTTGGGACAGACAAGTGTGTCAGATTTGGCTGCTCCACCAGTAGGGCTAGGTTGTTTGTGGAAAAACAAATTTGTTAATTTCCTAAATGCTGCACCAACATTCCCTCAAGGACAAATATGGACATTGGAAAATGGCAGGACACAACTGGATAAGAGCATGTATTTCAAAGATTATAGCTTTTCTCCTTATTTCTTTTTTTTTCTTTATCTTCATAGATTAGAAGGCATGTGTTTTTTCCCCCCCGCGAATGAATAACGTTGGATCCCCTTAGTTGAATTCTGACTGTAACTAATATGCTATTTCATCTCTATTATATTTCCAGTTCTTTCACCTGCATTTCTGTAAGATTTGTTTCACCATTTACATTAGTTAAATACAAAATGATGTGGGATCGCCTACTAATGCATCTTATTCTGGAAGTAGCCACCATAAAATTAAAACGGAGATCAATGGTGTGTCATATCCCTGCTACTCCATGGGCTGAACATGTAATTCCAACCTTGAGGCTGGAGCCATCTTTCACGTCAGGCCCTCCAGCATTAGGCTCGATAACCCAGCCGCCCATGGCTGTTGACGGGCTCTGGAGTTTTCATTATGAGGAGCAGATAGACGCCCATTCCACCCTGATTGCACGTGGCCATGTATTCTCTCTGTGCGAGGAAAGAAATCCCTAACCCTTGGTAATACGCTTCTTATGATGACTTTTGAAGAGGGTTTTTGTCCGTGGAAATTGACATGTACGTATCTGAACAGCCTCGCTATCGTTAGAGGAAGTGTGTATTAAATTACTAACTTATTGTTCACAGTTTTAAAAAATATGCATTCCTGAGAAAAAAACAAGTCTTGAAAAGCTAGTTTACACTTTGTCAACAGTATATGCAATGGCATACAAATACTGTGTGTTGTATGCCCAGCATGCTGACAGCACAGGTTAAAAAAAAGAAATAAGTAAGTGTATGTGTTATGGAGCCAGCTGTGCATCTCTCATTTCAAGTAAACGTAGTTCAACCTAAATTTATTGATTTTCAACATTTGTTTAATTATTTAATATTCTTATCTTAGTTTCAAATTCAGTTTGCTATATGTTCATCTCTCCTGCCCACACAGTTGGTTTGAAGTGTGGGCAATTAGTTGCCATGAGATGAAGAAAAAAAGTGCTTTTAATAGTAATTTCCCATTTTTCAAATGTATCTTTTTTATTTATTTTATTTTATTTTATTTTATTTTTTAACCTCTGCTGTAGAATTTATCTTTTGAACACAACAACCATTTTTTCGGTATGGCATCTACAGCTGATAAATTAGAAATTGTATGAATCATTATCTTTCCTTTTTGTATTGTCTTTTTTATGATTTTCTTTTCTTAACATGAAATGCAAGAAATATAAATAGGGTAGGCCCTCTTCTGATCTGAAACAGATGAGCATGCAGAGAACACAGAACTTGTAAGTTAAAGTCATAGTTTGCATACTTTTAGGAAATGTGGCCTCTAGCAGATATTTGCTGGTGTTTATGAACTCTTATAGTGTTTTAGTGTCATAGTGTTCTAATAGTTGTTTATTACCTACTGATCATCTCCTGGCTAAATTGTGTAGCTGCAGTTTGATGAGCTTCAACATGTTATTTATTTATTTTGTTTTTCGTCAGTGGAAGAGGCTTTTGAGAAACAGAATTGGTTGATTTATAATAATAACAGAGAATCATTTAATCAAAATGACTTTAGTAAAATGTGTTTTAAGAGTGCTTTGGTGTGATATTATTTAGCATAATATCTATTTTAGATATGGGTGAATGACTGGGGTGAATTTACAAAGAATAGATTGCGGCCGCTAATGGCACCATGAGTCGTGCATCAATTGCACCCATCCGCCTCGTCTCAACGTCCAACGCCCATAAAGTTTTGCTTTGCAATTTGCCATTGTTTTGCGTCTGACTGCGGAGTTGTGCGGATTCAAACACGCTATACTTTAGATTACATTTACTTAGTATTTTTATATATTACAACTATTTCTTAAGAAATTCTAGTTCTTACTGAATCTTAATATTACATGTAGAAATTATGACAGTTAATTTAATATGTTTTACCCTACCACAAAGTTAATTTTTTCAGTGCAGGCTGAACGCCGAGGCCTTTCGTGTGCAGAGCTGTCCATGGTCCTAATGAGGTTCAATGGCATCTGTGGTTCAATGCAAATTTTATCGCTATTCCCTTTAGTTTTTAGTTGTCTTTTCGATATCTTTTGAGTTTAATAGGAATTATGCAACCGTTTTTGTCAATGTTTGACAAAAAAAGATAATAATGTAAAAATATTATTTACAGATCACTGGAAAGGCTGGTCATGACACCCCTTATAAATGCGTTTCAGTTGTACCAACTCTCTTGTCTGGTCGCAGCTACCACCAGCTCTCTGCAGATGGTAATAATGGTATGTGTGTTGCTACTAGCGCTGGTGTTTGTGAATTGGATGTTTTTTGCAATGACCCTCATTTGCATAGAAAGGGGTAAATTTTTGCGCCACATGCATAATACCTCATTTAAATATGCGCAAATAGCACTGGCGCACCGTGACACTATTTGCTTGGTGGCGCAGTTAGCGGTGCAGTTCACCGTTTGTGGGTGCTCTCTGAATTAGACGGTTGCTTTTTGTGTTATTTATGCAGGTTTAGCAGCTGCAAAAGCCACACAATCCTTTCATGAATTCACGCCTGTGTGTATTGTGTGTGATCTTTGGAGGATGTTTCCACCTCAGTCTAATAGAGCAGTGATTCTCAGTCATTTTCATTGCATTAGTCGGTGGACCCTGTTCGATACGATTTTGACTGACAATGATTTAGTCGAAGCTTCCATACTCGTTTACACCACAGTGAGGGAGATAACAGTGAAAGCATGATCCAACCGGTCATTATTGTACAGTATCTAAACACGCTAACGTCTTGAAGTTAGCCTGAGTAAATTAAGTTTAACTATTCACCATTTTTTTGGAACCTCTTGAAGGAACCCTTGGGGTGGTCCCCAGAACCCACTGTAAGAGGATATGGCTTTGCAGGGCTAGCTGAAATTTTGGTTTGAGAGATGATTGATTCCATGACACATCTATCTGGAGCAGGTTGTGCACCCCCCTATCTGTTCGCTCAGCCAAAGCTTGCTGCAGCTGGGCCGGGTTCAGCCCATGTCCTGCTCCTGTTTTCAAATGCTTTCAATAGCTTGGGATTGCACTGTGGGCCAGCCAGTCAGTCCCCGTCACCCCTCCGCCAGCCAGCCACTGTTTGTGCAACATATGAGCTTGTGGATAAGTACGCATGGTTGTTTAACAGATGTGTCTTTCTTTTTTTTTTCCTTCTATTTTTGATTCAGTCCTTCACAGAGCACTGCCAATTTAAGCCACATGCAGAGAGCTCTTCAGAGTTGCTTTGTTTGGGAATGCACATGTATATAGATTAGAGGGAGTGTCATACGTAGCTTTTTTTTTCTCAGAAATAGACACAGTTGCTGGCAGAAATGTTCTATTCCAATAGGCCAAATGCACGCACTAAAATAGAAGGAAGGAAGGAAGGAAAGCTTTTGCTGATTTCACACATTCACACACACACACACACACACACACACACACACACACACACACACACACACACACACACACACACACACACACACACGAAAACGCACACATCCCAATCTTCTTTGCTTGATGCAATTTTGAAACGATAAAGGCCATTCACCAACCTTTGCCTCCTGTGTCTGGTGGAGTTTACTTTTTTCTCCATCCCACTCTTAACATTTTCAATTCTCCTGTCACTCCAGTGTAACTCGTCTTCATCTTTTTTTCTGTAGGTGTGTTGTGAATTCATTATCAAAACGTCTGCACAAATGAATCACTGAATTGCTCCGGACGCATTTTTCATCCTATTTCCAGCCGCTCCCTCAGTCAGAGTCGATCCCAGAGTTCTATCCGTCAGAGTTGCGGTCTGCAGAGAGTTATTCTATCTCGCTGTCACTGTGTGACACACTGCACGCTATTAGCGCTAGCGGTAGAGGCAGTTAGCTGATGGGCTTCCAATGTAAACACAGATAAGTCTGCAGCATACTCAACGTTTACATTTTTGTTTTATTGCCTTGCACATTGTTGTCACATACTTCATTTTTGGTTTACCTTTACTTCATGTATGGTATATTGGTATATATGTTGATGTCCATTTCCGTGTGCTGAATAATATGTGTGGTCCTATGAGGATCATGCAGCTTTTGGTGTTTCGGTGGGCAGTTTTAATGGAGCAGAAGTGTGTGTGTGTGTGTGTGTGTGTGTGTGTGTGTGTGTGTGTGTGTGTGTGTGTGTGTGTGTGTGTGTGTGTGTTGTGAAGCTGACTGGTGAATTAACTTCCTTAGATGACAGAAGGAGAGGAATCTGCTGTGACAGTGTGGTGGTTAGCCCATCTGTCTATAATTTGCTGTTTGCTTGTGTTTGTGTGTGTACAGTATATGCATGTACTGTAGGTGTGTGTGTGTGTGTGTGTTTGCTTCAGTGTGTGTGTTTGTGTGTGTTGCAGCTAATATGCCACCTGACACCAGGTGGTCAACACATGTATGGATAGGCTTTTTGCCTGCCCAGCAAACTCTCCATGTAGTCATGGAAACTTGAAAATAATTTATTGGCTCAGTGCAAATCATGGGCTAAGAATACAGGAACATTCAATTATCACAGCTGGTTAATTGGTTCTTCTTTTTAAGCACGACCACGACAACGCTAAGACTAACTTACAATCAGTAATTGCATGTTGACTTGAAAAATTAATGAATAAATAAATACATAAACATATAAATATATAAATATATATATATATATATATATATATATAAATAATAATAATAATAATAATAATAATAATAACATCAATATATATATATATAAATCAGAAGAAACATGGGGCCTATATTTAGAATGCTTGTCATGAAATCATCTATCTCACTGTCATTTTAAAGACAGCTCTGATAGTAGGACGCTGGGGAGGACGCTCCCATTGGATTAATTAGAACTCTGCAGATCAGCTGGATATTTCACTTATGGACAGTAAATAATCTATCAGACATGGATGGCTGGAACTACCTTGTCGGCCATTCTTCTGTCCCCCTGCAGGCTCTGAGGACGGCCCAGTGCTATCACAGAGAGATGGATTGAGTTTTACCGTCCAGAGATAAACCAGGCAGGAGAAGACTATTAGTGCTACACACTGTTTAGCTGACAAAAAGCCCCACGGTGGCAGCTGCCATTTTAATACGTCCTCCATGGAGTGTATTAAACAGCAGAATGTTAATCTGGATGAACGACTGTGCTTTTTAGGAAGCAGTCTGTGCTTGCTGAAAAGCTATGAAGTATTCAATCCTGCTTGGTGCTAATGTTGTTTTATTGACCTTGCAGGTAACCTTGGCAGAGTCGACTACATCAGTGAGTTTGAGTTTGACCTTTTTATCCGGCCTGACACCTGCAACCCTCGCTTCCGAGTCTGGTTCAACTTCACCGTAGAGAACATCCGAGAGACACAGGTCAGTCGCCTGGCTTGGCATGCAATATTCTTTCTTTCCTGTCTTGTTCAGCAAAAAAATAATTGACCCTCACTCCGGCTGAAGCAAAATATAATCTTTCTTTCTGGAAGGATGGATGCAGATGATCATTTAAGAAAATGAACTATAGGTTGCTAAATATTGCTAAATATGTGTTCAAAATAATTACATTTATTGCCCCGCATTTTTCTTGTGATGTAAAAAATATATTTTTGCGAACCGAGATTCCTTTTCCAATTTGCAAATTTGAAATTAACATACAATCTACATGTGTAAATCTGTGCACATACTCTCACCATCAGTGAGCTACTGTACCTGCCTTTTACTATACTGTAGACTGTATGTTGCACATTATATTTTGGAGCCATGTTCATGAAAACAAGACACTATCTCCACCCAATGTTCTTGAACAAATCACAGTGATTTTTTTCCCCATTGTATTAAATTAAGATCGACTTGTAAAAACGACTTGTTTACCCTATGAACTGGACCAGTTATGTTTTTTCTACCTCACTTTGTGTCACTGGCTCTGTGCTGGGTTGTTCCACTGGCGAGCTGTGAGCCCTGTGATTGGGCCAATGAGGTGGTCACATGCCACAGAGATACAGTTTACGGGAAACAGTGGGTGTGACCACCGGGAGGTTGGGAGGGAGCTATTGAATTTCATCCACCCGCTTGTATTGCCATCCTTTATGTCCCTTCTGTCATTTAGGTGCCACTCACGAAGGTGTTGAGGATAAAACGGAACTTATTAGTACATCGGTGCTTCTGCTGCTATGTAACATGCATGCAACCGGCCCTAGCGATAGAGAAAATTGGATAGAGAGAGACGCAGCGAGAATAGGAAGGAGAAGAGATAGGCCAACAGTGTCATGTGGAGGAAGTGAGATAGAGGGATGGATAAAAGAGATTTAAACAGACGAGAGTGAGAGACAAGCAGATTGTGATAAAGAAGGAGAGCGAACAAGGCGAGGATGAATCCACAGCATGCTTTTGCTGCTGTCTCCTGCAGTTTGCCCGGCTCCTGCCTGGTCCCAGCTATCAGGCCTATCGGCCCATCTCCCTGCAGTGCTATAGTCAGCACTAATCACATTTTATGGCTCTGAGATGAATGGGGGACCTCAGCTAGGAGCCGGATCGATCCCAGGGCCAGATAGACCAGCAGCGGCAGCCTGCAGTCTGGGCCAACAGGATATTTGCTGTTGTGGCAAAAGGGGGATAGAGAGAGAAGGAGGGAGAGAGAGAGTGGGAGCAAGAGAAATAAATACAGAGGGAGGGAGGGAGGCAGGGAGAGAGGGAGTGACAGAGAAGGATGTAAGATACAATATGGACAAACAAAAAGATGAGCTGATAAGTGCAGACATTGGTGCGCGTCCACACACCCCGACACGATATGTGCAGCGGCATACACAAAAGCAAGCCTACAGGTGACAATAAGAGGTGGAAAAACATTTTCATTGCACGCATCGGAGTTCTCTGTAAAGGCCCCTCATAGTCTCCTTTCTTATTTCTATTTCTTATCTGTCCAATTTCCTTCTCCAAGAGGCTTTGTGTGAATTGAATCTACTCCAGGAGAAGGAGGTCTGGATAAGTGCCACCTGTGCAGTTTTTTTGGGGCTGTATATAATGGTTGTATATGTATACATATGCAGGGATGTCAGCCACAACAGTTTTTGCACAGTTTGTGCTTTTGTTAAGATTAAACGGTGTAAATGCATGCAGCGGAAAAAATGTTTTTGTAAAACTTCCATCACTATGATAAGCAATGTTTTTATTTGAATTAATACAAAAATACTTATTGCAAAGTGATTTTTCTTTTGTGGACACCAA
Source organism: Zeus faber (assembly GCF_960531495.2). Lineage (NCBI taxonomy): Eukaryota > Metazoa > Chordata > Actinopteri > Zeiformes > Zeidae > Zeus > Zeus faber. The sequence continues at coordinate 45,092,710 of NC_137193.1, forward strand.
CTTATTTATTTTTTGGCTGAAAATGTATTAGGTATGTAGTTAACTAAGTAAATTGACTACAAACTAACTACAACGTGTGTGTGTGTGTGTGTGTGTGTGTGTGTGTGTGTGTGTGTGTGTGTGTGTGTGTGTGTGTGTGTGTGTGTGTGTGTGTGTGTTTTTCCACACAACATTTAAGTGTAGAATCAGAGCTTCAAAACAAGGTATCACTTGTGGGAATCAAGCAGATATTTTGAAAGCTATGACTTATTAATCATTAAGGTTTTGGAATCAGAACTTCTGAGAAATCAGCCTTTAAAGTTTTAGATGCATTTCCAGACTTTTGCAGCACAAAGTACCCATTCAGAAACACAATTACTGTAGTGCTTTAAATGGTTACATTTGGATAGTGCTGATCCCCTCGATGAGATAATGTTGAATGTGTTTTTCTGTAATAATATTTGGATCATTCATTTATAAAAATATTGTTGTAATATTGTAATTATTCTATTATTCTGTAACTTCTAAACATTCCCATTTCCTGCCTTTATTGTTTTATAACAATGATAGTTTTAAGAAAGTGGCACTTTCACAGATATAGATTGCATAAAACCTATCACCAGGGGACAGCAATTCCCAGAATGCAAATAGCGGGGTCCTCCCAGCCATTTGCATTCTGGGAATTCTTGTTTTCTGCCGTTTGTTCAACAGCTTATTGGTGAATAACTCAACTAATGCTTCACGTAGCCTCGAATTTTAAATATTTATCTCACATTTAGAAATAAAATTCAGTTTTGAAAATACGTTGAGTACCTAGATGCAGACCAAATATGGCGGGTGTTCCCGATAGATGTTCACGGTCGACAGGAAACACGGCAAGTCAACGGCAGAAGTTTGTCTTCTTCGTGTTCATTTGCTGTGAGGTCCGCGTTAACGACTGAATCCTTTAGGTACTCAGGATTAAAATCTATAAGAAAAATAACTAAACTAAAATCACAAAATAAATAAGATAAAACATTGGGATAACAGCAGCCAGTGTTTTATGTTATTTATCATTATTTACTCTTACCTGTACATCTACTGGGTTTCATACTGATTGCTGTTGCTGCTATAACACCTGAATTTCCCTTGGGGCATTAATAAGGTTTATCTTAAGTTAGCACACGGATTAAAAAAAATATATACAAAGTATATTCATGAGATATATTTTAAAATTCAATTATAAATAATTGACTTAACAATTTGAATAGGCGCTGGAAGACCTGTGAGCTACGGATGAAACACAGTGACCCTTAGCACTTTTATTGCATCCTTTTTTCAAAATCAAAATGAACCCAGCTATTATGTTAAAATTAACCGAAATCTTTTATGTTTGGGATCAAATTGACCCCAACAATTTAACCCTATAAAAAATGACCGTAATTCAAGTGTTACACAAGTTTACACTTCAGAACATCAGCAAGGAACACATAGCAGTTAGTAATTCACGGAAAAAACACCAATAAAAGTATATAAAAACTAAATATTTGACATTTCACTGCATATATGTATGAAAGTATGTATATGTATGTGATGAATAAACCTCTTGAATCTTGAATTAGACTGAGTGTCTGGTATGGGCCTGCCAACATCCAGGATAAGGCCACACTCAACAGGTCATCAGAGCAGCAGAGAGGGTCATGGGCTGTGACCTGTCCGCCCTTCAGGACCTCTATGATTCCAGGATAAGAAGAAGGGCCAAAAAGATGATCAGTAACCTGGTTTGATGCGTTGATTCAGATGCGTGTATAAGTCTTTATTGCTTACGCATGTACATGGAGAGAGGACTCTGATATGAGAATCATTTCATCGTTTTCCATTTATTTATTCATTTTAACAAACCAACTACTTGCAGTGCAATACGGATATTGTTTTCTTCTAGGGTTGAAACCCTCTCTTGCTATGGTGACTTCTGCTTGGTACCGGGTTTGTCCTTGGGTCTCCAGGATTTTGATGATAAAAACAGTTAACAAATGATCCAATCATTCGTTATGCTGTCCTAGATAATGCACCTTTTTCCAAAGGGCTAAACGATTGACCATACTGACCCTATTGTAGCCTCCCATTTCTGGGTAAAATTCTTGAGTTCACAAACAATTACACTACTACTTATCCACTAATAATATTTATGATGGTTTACCAAGCTCTCACTGGCCTGGCACCAAATAATATTTGTTTTCCATTCACCATTTAATTGTAGGGCTGAGTGAGGGATATTTATTTTCCGTGCCAAGAAGATGGCCGGCTGAATTACCGAAAAGAAGAACTAACAGTTATTAACGTTATTATAATACAGCTGGGTTTCCAAGATTAGTTTATAGCTGCTAGTTGGGTTAGGGTTTCGTAATAGGATTTCTCAAAGGAGTTTCTGGAAAACAGTTTCGTTTTATCATGAGCATTATTATTTCAGGTCATTCTAGATTGTTATTTTAAAGTGACTTAACACACCCAGCCTACATTATGAGCTGCTTTCCCTTCACTACGGATGGTTAGTTGTCGTCTAGTTGTGGTCAGACCCGTTGAAAGAGAGTTGCCTACGCTTGCTGTATTCTTCCATAGTGTGACATACAACATTGAACAAATTGTTAGAAAAGCAAACAAACTTTTTAAAAGACTATCTTACTGCTGTTAAGTCATCATCTCCTTTTTCTACAAGTGGACTATGCACATGCGCAGAGCAGATGTTCACGCCACTTCCGCTGCTGACTTGAACGCGTTTCCCGTCGACCGTGGATATCCATGGAGGATGTCCGCCATATTTGGTCTGCACCCAGGTCCCTCTCAAACAACTTGAGGAATATAAATCTGCTATAATCTAATTTTGTACTAAACAAGGAATTTCCGATGTTATTCACGCACAGCCAACAGTACAGCGCTGCGAAATATGCCGGGCTGGCACATGGGGGGGTCACATTTATATCACTGTTTCCCCTAGGATGGAGTTGTAGCAGCAAACTTTTCCTTTTCGCGCGCATGCGTACTATGTGCAGTAGCCCTCGTGGTTCTTCTTCTTATAATTATCATAATTATAAACCGCCATTCAAAATACTTCCTTGTCTTCGGAAGCTTTGGGCAGTTAATACACGTTACAGCCACCAGTCTTGCAAGACTACGGACCCGGAAGCGCTGCGCGTGCTACTGTGTGTTAACCCTTTTAGCCGGCAAGCTGCTAACGCTTAGCCTGCTCGCATTACTCCCTTGCAGCCTGCGGTTTTCAGGTCTGTGTTGGGAGTTTCAGGATATAACAGGCTTTCTGTTAACTGTCCACTTGCCAGCACATGCCAACCGTGCTCCGCATGCAGCGATACTCACCTGAAGTTGCAGGACTGTTTCCAGGACTGTTGCACGACTAACAGGGCTGCTAGGTGCATATAGGGGAAACACAGTATATATACAGTATGTGTGTATACAGTATATGCAAAATACACACACTTTTGTGTAGCTTGTATGTAAATGTAAACGCTACATGCTTTATGGTCATTACAATCAAGACACAAAACACACTATATAGCAGAAAAATAAATAATGATAGATTGAATAATGGCTTGAGTAAATAAACCAAATAAGTGAAGCTTTGTGGGGAGAGGCTGTGCTATAGAGATATCAGTAGGTTCCAGGGGAGAACTGGGCTGTTGGAGTGTTTCATCCAGCTAAGCCTTGCTAACTCTCAGCCTGAGCCAGGGGAATGGGGAACTGTAAAAGCCCGTGATATTGGAAGTGAGATGGCCATTTTGAAGGAATGTAAGCTGGTGAAACAGATTTGGTCTGCCTCAATCAGCTTAGCAGCTTTGTGGAAATTGGCTTCACCGTAGCACCAGTTATGATTGATGGCTGGATGGATGGATGTCTCTTTTTTGCCTGCCTTTCATTTTTTTGTTTCCCAAACCACTCATTCACCTCAAAGACCATCTGTCTCATAGTGTGGTGACCGATGCTGGTTAATTAGGTTGAAACGACTGGGAGTATGTGATGCCATTTGTCACTACATGGCACTCATGCAATGCTAAAGGTTGGCTTTCCCAGCACTTTGCTCTAGGCTATAGGCTTGGGCTGATAGTGGATGATATTGAATATCGCAATACTTTCACAGTATCGAAATACCCCTGTCCGTCTGTCCATCTGTCCATCCATCCATCCATGGTACCACGGGGAGCGACGGATGGAGCAGCAGAGTGCATGGACAAAGCTCATTTACCTGGGCGGAGGATGTATGTGGACGAATGCGCGCAACAGCAAGGAGGCAGATGCACGAATTGAACATGGTGATGCGTGTCACACGGATGGTCTGGTGGTAAAGTTGCAGTTCCAGGTTATTACTTGCGCTACTAAAATTATATTATAAAAATGTTTTTTAATAACTGTTGTACAAAGCTGCCAACTCTTACCCTCCCCCCCAGACATGAAGAAAAAGACAATTGTATTTCCATTATCTGTATTTGCCCTTCCTTTATATATAATATTGAGCTATGCCTTACAGTACTCGCCACCACTGCTTCTGTTTAGTTCTCACGTTGTCGCCATTAACCAGTGGTTGAGTTGGCAATGCAGTTCCATTGGGTGAGACGATTCGCCATTCTGTTGTGCTGCGAGGTTGGTTCGGCGTCAGGCTGCGTGAAGGGCACGTCTGTGAGCTATTATTGTAGGAGCCTTCAGGGAGCCATTCTTAGAAGACAGGCAGTAAAACCTCACACCAAGCGCCTTCAACTCCCAATCTTACTGCAGGGTGATTTGCAAGCTTCACTTGTCCAGGGAAAGCACAATGCGGGGCAGTTACTCTCAATAATGGGAAAAGAGGACGAGCTGGAGCCGAATGGGGTATGTGGTGCCCTGAATCCCTAAAGGGGCATCATCACTCTGGAAAGACCAAGCTCACCTATTGAAATTCATTCACAGTGATGTTATGTAATCTGTCGTGAGGGATTGGTTGGGTGGCACATTACGTTAATAAACATTAAAAAGAGGATGTTAAAGCTCTGTCTGGGAGCCATTACGGGTCGTGTCTTGGTGATGCTCAGCAACCAGCCCTGCTTTATTTATGCAGCTAGCATTCAGAATCAGAATTGGTTTATTTCCACCAGGTACATTTACACGAGAAATTTCTTCTGGTGACGTTTGCACTCCAGCACAGACCATAAGCATTAAAAAATAAAAAGCTTAACAGTCTAGAAAAATCTGAATTAAAATAATAATAAAATAAAATAGGATAAAAAAAAATATATATATAATACATTTAAATCTTAAATATATGCAAATTACCAAAAATACAAAACAGAAATATTCAGATAATTAAGATATACAAATATACAAATGCGGTGCTATGCACAGGATAAATTATTGTTATTACAGTATTTACAGTGTCACACCAGTGTTCTTGCGTGCACATTATTGCACAAGTTGTGTGTGTGTGAGTGAGTGAGAGACAATGGTTTCTGTGTGTGTGTGTGTGTGTGTGTGTGTGTGTGTGTGTGTGTCAGTGTGTGTGTGTGTGTGTGTGTGTGTGTGTGTGTGTGTTTGATAAAGACCTTGAGTGGGGGGCAGGATTGGTAAGCTCCACTGCCATCGGGTAGAAACTGTTCGTGTGGCGCAAGGTGTTGGTCCTGATGGAGCTCTTGCCAGATGGTAGAGTCTCAAAAAGGTGGTGTCTGGGGTGGGAAGGGTCGGCCGCAATCTTCGCCTCAAGATCCCGGAGGCGTGCAGGTCCTGGAGGGAAGGAAGGTTGTAGCCGTTGCAGCACCACCTTCTCTGCAGAATGAATGAGCGCTGCATTCTGCCCTTATCCGTGCAGCAGCAAACCAGACGGTGATGGAGGAGGTGAGGATGGACTCAACATTGGGGGTGTAAACGTGTGCCATCATTGTTCGTGGCAGGTTGAATTTCTTCAGTTGCTGCAGGAAGTACATCCACTGCTGGGCCTTCTTGATAAGGGAGCTGATATGCAGCTCCCACTTGAGGTCCTGAGTGATTGTGTTACCCAGGAAACGGAAGGACTCCACAGTGTTGACTGGGGCACATAGTGGGGGGGGGAGCCGGGGCTGGCCTTCTCCTGAAGTCCACCACCATCTCAACTGTCTTCAGAGCGTTGAGCTCCAGATTGTTATGGCTGCACCAGAAAGCCAGGTGGTCAACCTCCCATCTGTAGGCAGACTTGTTACCCTCAGAGATGAGTCCAATGAGGGTGGTGTCGTCTGCCAACTACAGGAGCTTGACAGAACGGTGTCTGGAGGTGCAGCCGTTGGTGTACAGTGAGAAGAGCATTGGGGATAGGACGCAGACTTGAGGGCCGCCAGTACTGATGGTCCAGGGGTCCGAGACGTGCTTCCCCAGATTTGTTGTTAGTTAGGAAGTCAGTGATCCAGTTGCAGGTGGAGTCAGGCATGCTCAGCTCGAGAAGTTTGTCCTGGAGAAGAGCTGGGCTTATGGTGTTAAATGCGGAGCTGAAGACCACAAACAGGATCCTGGCGTAGGTGCCAGGGGAGTCCAGGTGATGGAGGATGAAGTGGAGAGCCATGATGACTGTGTTGTCTACAGACCTGTTGGCTTTGTACGCGAACTGCAGTGGGTCCAGGAGGGGGTTGGTGATGGACTTGAGATGACATAGCACAAGGTTTTGAAAAGTCTTTTGGGACAGAGATGATGGTGGAGGCTTTGAAGCAGGCTGGCACCCTGCAGGCCTCCAGTGAGGTTTCAAGTTAGTCTACACGGGGGTTCTGCCCTTTGAAGAGCCTGTCTCTCGCCTGAATAGAGAGAGAATGTGTGATGGGGAGAGGGGTGTGCTCAGGCTGGATGATTCAGGAGAGTCTCTGATAAAGCCCTTGGTGAGGGGGGAGGGGGTGGGGGAAGGTGCTGGAGTGCTGGGGCTGATGGCTGAGGGATTTGGACATCGAGTCCGAACTGTCCCTTTGTCTCTAAAATCGATAGTAAAACTCATTCAGTTCATCTGCTAGTCAAAGTCATTAGTCATTCAGGGCGTGGGAAGGTTTGGGTTTGTAGTTGGTAATCTGCTTCAGCCCTTTCCACACTGAAGCAGAGTGGTTGGCTGAGAACTGCTGTTCCAACTTCTCAGAATACAGCTGTTACACTGACAAGATATTTTTGTCTTGATGCTCACCATGTCAGATTAGGCAATCATAATGCCATAAATTCTTGCTGTGTCTTGGCCAGGAGAATGGCAACACTACAAGTATGACCCAAACAAATCGTATGCTGCCTTTTACAAGTTCAAAGGTCATCGGGGAGGGGAGTCAATATCGTGGCCACAGAAGCGTTATGTGTGATGCTAAAAGAAAAGAAAGAAAATAACAGTTGTGGTCCTGGGTGTCACAAAGCGTACAGTATGGGCTGTCTGTCTTTAAAAGAGAATTTAAGGTTACCAATGTGTTAACATATTCCTTGTTTGTCGGGGAGCGGGGCCCTGTTCCTGCTCTTTGTGTGATCAGGGAGTGGGGCACTGTCCCGGCTCCTTCTGCACCCCAGGGAGCAGGTCTCTATTCTGACCTTGGAGCGCTGTCCTGGCTCCTTGTGCACCTGGGGAGCAGGGCTCTGTCCCATCTCCTTGTGCACTCGGGAAGGGGGTTGCTGTTCTGGCTCCCTGTGCGCCGGTGGGGGGGTAAACGCGCCATCAGCGGTGGAAGCCAAGTCCTTCCGGGGGGAGCAGGAAGATGGGGAGGTGGTGGAGACGTAACTGCTGTGAGAGCCAGGAAAACGAGTATGGAATAGATTTCGGATATGTATGTATGTCTGTTTCCGACACTGTTCAGACAATCAAATCCAAACCCTAGAGGAGATTGATTCATTTCTACATTAAACGTTTGGACGGTCGTTTGACTGTCCGTGGCGGTTGTGAACATCTCCCAGTCCGTGTGGTCCAGGCACTCACACAGATCCTCAGGTTTAGACAGGTTAAGACAGTTCGACTTTCTGCCTGTATGCGGGGATCTGGTGGACCAAGACGTGGTCACAGTTTCCCAGCGCAGCCCGGGCAAGGGTGTGATACATGTTGTGGACGGTGGTGTAGCAGGGATCCAGCGTGTTCTCTTCTCTGGTCGGATAGTTAATAAACTGCTTGTATTTTGGGAGTTTGTGTCTTAAATTCCCTTTGTTAAAGTCCCCGATAACTAGGGAGTCTGAATGTTTTCTCTCCACATCCAGTATCTGATCGGCAGGCAGGGTTCACGTCACTGCACCAGCCGACATTGATGGAGAAACAGATCCCTCCACCTTTAGTTTTGTGCATCAGCTCCGTGTCGCTATTGGCTCGGAAAAGTTGGAAGCCGGACAGCTGCAGCGCAGAGTCTGGAATAGTTCCACACAGCCACGACTGCGTGTAACATAAAATCGAAGATTGGGAAAATTCTCTTCCCCACCATCAGCAGCAGACCGTCTATTTGTTACACAGAGAGCACACGTTGGAGAGGAATATCGCCGGCTGCACAATGCGTAATCCCTTGCACCTGAAGCGCACCAGCATTCCGGAGTGCTTACCTTTCCAGTGTCTCACCACCTGGCCAAGGACCACAGCACCTTTCACCATAATATCCAATAATTCCACGGATGGAACGAAAAAGTTGGGAATAAACCCAGATCAGTAAGTTTCCAGATGTTAAGGATCTCTTCTCTTGTGAAGACAATCCGTGTGCGGTCACAAAAAATAACATTAACACAAAAAAAAGATGCAAAACAGTGCACACCAATTCCCTGATGCTGGCATTCGCGGCGCCATCTTGAATACATTCTGTACTGAATATGATTAGGCTAGGGCCAGGGGTCTCATGAATTATATGACACAGATATAGTGTGTCACAGTGTCTAAGTTGGCTCTAAAAAGCCTTCAAACATCTGCTGTGATGTGTAATTTTGGCATTGAAGATGTCAAATATTTTGATGTCCACTTTAAATGTGGAGACAGGAAAAAATAAACAATTGAAGGAGAAAAATATGAATGACATGAGAATGGGGGTAAGGGACAGAATGAGGGATAGATTGACAGAAAGAGACAGAAATAGAAATAGAGAGAGTGAGTAATGGAGGCAGTGCATGTCTCTGTCCACAAGCAGGGTAATGGAAGCTATCTACATAGGTTTTTTTTCCATTCAACAGAAGAGGAAGATGCAGGGATGAAGGTTATTGGAGCAGGACAGGGTGAGTCTGTTTACAAGAAATGACTTGTTTGTGTAGGCTTGTATACCTCCCTTTCCTCCCTTTCCTCCCATCCTAAGGAAAGTGGCCAGGGTTCAGATTTCTGGGAAGTCCACTGCAGGTTGCAGGGCGTAACATCGCAGCTTGGCTTGCGTCACTCTTGGACTGCTCCCTCTCACTGCTGCCACATAATGGAGGTTCTTATCTGAGCTGGCTGCTTCGTCAGTTCTGGACAATATGCTGCCGAAGGGGAGCCGTCTGGGCCTGTCCGACCCAACCATTCTTTTCCTCCTTTCTGGCCTTTCATTTTACACGCCCTCACGCAACGCCATGGAAGCATCTTTGACGAGAACCCAGGGGTGTACAAGCACCTTTGTTGTCTTCTTGCCCTCTGTCTCTCCTTTCCTCATCCTTCCTTTCCTTCCTCCTCCCTCACCTCGGTGCTCTGAAGTCCTTCATTAGGTCTGAGCCACTGGAGGACAGCTATGTCTCTGGCGAGTGTCAGTGGACGGAGGTGGGCTAATCATAGCTGGCGTAGTGAGGCGAGGAGCTTTCCCCGCAGACTGGTAGCTGGTACGTGGGGGGCTTAGTCACTCAACTCTGATATGAGAACTCTTGGACAGTCACATCCATGGGCGCATTGATCATGTTGACCCATTCTGTGAACCACATATGCAGACGAGTAAGCATTTTCCCTATTACTTGGGGAAAACTCATACACAGTCACTTACACATGCAAAGAGATGTACACACCCACAAATATACACATGCGGGCTCAACTTCACACATTCCTCAACGGGTTTGTTAGTCGGTTTTCGCTGTCCGTCTAAAAGACTTTATGCGACAGCTAAACATGTCATTTTCAGTCCTTTGCTTCGCCTTCTTTGCTGCTTTGCCCCATATGGCATCCACTAGATAGGCATGTACCGTGTGCTTGTTGTCCTTCTGCCTTGTAAGTCTCTTTTAAAATTCTGTAGCTCTAGCTCTAGCTCTGTTCTGTCTCCAAAGAAAAGTAATAGACTCCTCTGTGATCTGCCAAAGGGATTATTTAACTTCAAGCATACCACATAGGCCCGGGAAGTTTATGATCCTAGTTTTGAAACCCCAGCAGGAAATGTCAGAAAGATGTGTGCTTTTGAAAGACATATAAGTCATCAGACAGTCGTGTCAGGGAGTGTAGAGTATCTGGTGACCTTGTTCTGTTAAGAGAAACCAAAGCATCCCTCTTCATCGTCAAGGCAGATGCTCCCCAGATTGCTTCATAATGACATGGACAAAAGGAAATGACGACGGCACACAATGAATTTTCTAACTGTCCCCTGATAGGAAAATGAGTTTTCCCTGGGTTATCTCTGCTGACTCAAGGTTCCTTATCAGAATTCACTGCCTTAATTTTAGCTAGATTCACTTTAAAAAGTGAGACAGAAGGCTTAAGGGCATGTTTTGAAATAAAGCAGACACACTGTTTTATATTAATCTCATTTGGATTATCTTTATTTAAACAGTAAAGACTTTGCTAGCTTACAGGTTCTAGGGAATGGAAGGCTTAAAATTCAGTGAACTGCACTTAATGTATTTGCCATAATCCTTAAGTCTGAAGTGATGTGGTTGATTTTAAATGTTCTCTCACAATATCCCATGATTTTATTATTATTGCAAATGACAATTATTTACTCACAATTCATGTACTTTATGACATTATGTTAGATCTAAAGATTATATGAAAAACAATCCGTTTCATATCTATATGAATATCTCTAGATGTGTCCGCTCATCAGGGCATTATGTGCATCACTTGCCCATCCATACAGGGTCCAGTCTCTGCCTCTAGTCGTCCCAACATTAAGTAATGTTTTATCTTGAAATTTCAATAATGGGAATTTGAGAATTGGTGGATGGATTGCATGGGAAGAACCAAACCCTCCCCTCCAGCATTACATAATCTCTAGACATTCTCAGGAAAACAGCCCTGTGATAGCCAGATAAAAAATGCTCAGCATCCAGTTTTAAGGAAGGATAAGGAACGACTGGCGGAGAGGTGAGCAGTGAAAAAAGAAAAGAGCATAGAGGCCTCGCATGGCGGTGCGGGTCTCGTGGAGCTGCTGTGCATCTGCATGAAATGATGAGCCTGGTGTCAGGACATGGATCATCCTTTTACACAGAGTAATGAATACAGATTGCACACCGGATAGAGAGGCTCTGCAATCTGCTGCGCCACAAATGAAACAACTGCCGTTCTAATCAAATAGTCTTTTCATGCCAGCACAGCCCTCCACTTGGGCTGAATTCAATTCCAGATTCACAGATTTGTGGGTCGGAGGGGTTGGAGGGGTTGGAGCGATGTATGAGGCAAGGGGGGATATAAATGTTGTAATTAGAGTATTGTTTAATGGCTGTGTGTGTGTGTGTGTGTGTGTGTGTGTGTGTGTGTGTGTGTGTGTGTGTGTGTGTGTGTGTGTGTGTGTGTGTGTGTGTGTGTGTGTGTGTGTGTGTGTGTGTGTGTGTGTGTGTTTTACTGTCGTGGAAAAGGAGGGGGCCTCCTGGCATCGTGTCTGTATTTAGATAGCAGTTGAAGGAATGGGTCCAATCATCACACATGCATGCGCATACACACACATACAGAAAGATACTCATTCAGTTAATTATGCCAACTAGTGGCTTGGGAGAACACGTTCTCTGTCTTCTGTATTTAGGGAACAGCAAGGAGCTTTGAAGGAGAGCCGAGGTGTCTCTTTGATGCTGCTTTTGTTTTCTGTTTGTGTGGTTTAATAATTTAATCAAGCCAAACGTCCCCCTTCTCAGTAACTGTATGTTGGTGGAGGCTAATTACTCTGCAGATTGTTCTCCTGGTGCTGGAGATGGCAATTTGGATCCAGTGGGGGGCCTGTGCTGATGGCTGTAATTTAACAGTGCCGATGGGCTAAGCTGTCTGTCGGTCGCTGTTTTATTGTTGCGGGAGGCTGCTGACGAGCTGCTTTGCTAATACCAACACCATTTGATGTGCACGCCGGCTATGTAGTGGTGCGTGGTGTGTCTATCTCCCTCACCTTCAAGGGATAGAGAAAGAGAAAGAGAAAAAGGGAGGCAAGGCTTTGTCAATGTTATCTATGTCAATGTTTCTGTATGTATGTATGTATGTATGTATGTATGTATGCACAATGTTTCTATCTGTATGGATGGATGATGTACACAGTAAAATCATATACTTTATTATTTAGTGCAATATGACTTTTGACAGTTAAACAGTATGTGCACATTTGCAATGTGTACATTGGTGAAGGTACAATTATAATTACTTACGGCAGTAATGTGAATTTTGTTGGAGTCAATATTCTGATTATGTTAATGTGTGGGACATCTTAATCAAAACTAGGTTCTGAAATTAATCATAATTGAGGTGAGATGTTGTACTCTGATCCTACTCACATTGTTTGTGGTTTTTGATACTGATGTTGTCATTGTTGTCATATTAATTCTTTGAATTGTATTTGCTTAATACTTAATGTGATATCGAAAATGTACTAATCAATATCATGCGATCTCCCAATTTTGTTGAAGCTTCACGTGGTTCAAGTGATGCCCAAAATACAGGAATTTGTAATTGCAGCTGGGAAGTGCCTGTACTGTAGGTGTTAGAAATACCACAAGAAATACAGAATATTGTTCAATGTTTTCATAAAAGCTCTAACTCTGTAACTACATGGTGAAGGCAAATTGCCATTATTAACATGATCATTTCTGATACTTCTGTGAGTTCAAACAGTCTTCAATCCACATGTTTGCAGGGCTTGTAGTGGAGACTTGCACCCCATAGAGCGAGGCTGTTTGGACCAACTGATTAGATTTTCTTGCTGCTGGCACTAATTAGCTTTCATGGAACCTTTCAACAGGCAGACTAGATTAGAATTTACAACTCTACTCCAACATGTTACACAGACAATGGGGTATAGACACCCCTAACTGTTGTTAGTTACACTTCATGATACACCATGGCAGCCTATATTTCTTGTACTCTGAGACACAAAAGATATTGTCGTGTGACTCAATCAGCCTTGCTTCTGTGATAAGTCTGGAATGATCCAGTCAGAGGATTGAAAAAGCATACAGTTCGCCATCATTGAATTTAGAAAGGTCAGTCTGTATTTGTATTTATCTGCACTGGGGCTTGGGGTGATCCTGGGGTAGTTACCTGGGCTTTGGTCAGCTGGAAGGGAGCATGTGCTGCCCTGAAAATAAAGCTGAACAGCTTCCACAGCCGACTTCTGTGTACCTTGAAATAGCCTTTATTGAATGCTATTTTCATTTTGTGACAAAGGCAAGCACATTGTGGCCAATTTCAAAACTGATATTGCATAAATTTAGAGATTGACCAAAATATACCCCTTGTGTTAAGAACCCCAGCAGGCGCCAACCACGTGAGAACATTGATCTTTTTTACCTAATTGTTCTCAAATTGTTCGCGACACCATGGGGGCCATGTATTTTTCATTTCATTTGATATTGTGTGTCTGTAGAAGGAGCTGCTGTCAGTCTGTGCTTGCGTGGTTTTCTCTGACTACTGTCAGAAACACAGGGAGGTGGGCAAGCTGCTGGTACCATGTTGGTCCAAAGAACATGCTGTGAGGAGTTTACAGCTAGCATGTGTGTGTGTGCATGTGCATGCCTGCGTTTGTGTGTTTGTGTGTGTGCATGTGTGTCTGTGTGTGTTTTAAATGGAAGCACTGGAAACGACACATGTGCCCACTCAGCATCTATTGCACATACACTTATATGGCGTGATATAATGTGTTGGCCTTGAAGATGACTGTGAGTGGGTATGTGTTCATGTGAGTTTGTGCCTGTGTCTATGTGCATGTGTGTGTGTGTGGGGATGGTCCTTTGTGATGGGTGTTTTCTATCTCCCAGAAGCACCTGGGGTAGGTGGCGCACAGATTCAGCATAGCCATAAATCAGGAACGAAGGACTCGACTCCACTGTCCTGGTGTGGGTGTGGATGTGTGTGGGTGTGGGTGTGTGGGCGTGTGTGCATGCGTGTGTATGTGTGTGTGCGTGTTTGGCTCATCAAGTATATTACTACAGTATATAACATTAGTGCATACAGCTTAGGAGGAGCAGCTCCCCTGTCCAGTTAACAACGGATGCAGCAGGACATTTTACAATCAGCAGTTTCAGCTATATTAAGGTATATATGTGTGTTTGTCGTCTCTTTCTTTAGTAGCTACAGGTATCTCCAAGTGGAATGTCAATGAACAAAGCAGTAGTTACTACGCAGTATTTACGTTTGGATGAGTCGTGTGTGTGTGTGTGTGTGTGTGTGTGTGTGTGTGTGTGTCTGTGTGTGTGTGTGTGTGTGTGTGTGTGTGTGTGTGTGTGTGTGTGTGTGTGTGTGTGTGTGTGTGTTTTAATGTGCAGGGTCAAAGCCCCTGGGGGGTTCTAACTTCCTCTTCTGTGATGCCTGTGTCTCATCTGCTATGGATGTTTCATGTCTCACCCCTGGCTACTATTAGATGGACACACACACACACACACACACACACACACACACACACACACACACACACAGACACCAACGCGCACATGCACACTAACACAGACAAATACAGTCAGTTTACAAATAAAGTTTCAGTTGTATGTGCATGCATATATATATATACGTATATTCCTGACCCTTTGTATATTTAACTTAAATATACAAACTATTATATCATTTTTTTTGTCATTTGTTTCTTAAGTTGTTGATATTCAGACCATTCTTCTAAAATGTTTTGTTTTAAGTTATGGATTCAATTTTACTGTTTTTATTATTATTATTATTATTGGGTTAGTTGCTATTTCATGTGTACACATACACACATGCACTTCACTTACAAATGCCATTTCATTTCTCATTGCGCTGAGCGGTTTCATTGCACAGTGGCCTCTATTCCATTTAATATCTCTCATAGATCATAGATGCCTTCACACCTGAAGAAAAATTTATCAGGATTAATATTATTGCATGTTCCAGATTGGGGATCACAGTGTGATGGAGGCAGCCTTCCTGCTTTGTTCATCCTGCATGTGTGATATCTAAGCTGTGGCAGAAGCTCTGCTAGAGAGTGTATGCAAAGAGTAAACAGATGTTTTGTCTTCCTGATGTCGAGATTTAGCATCTCCAGGGATGGAGAAGGAATGGACCTGTGCTTTTCTCTTAACTCACTTAAGGAATCAGAGATGGAAATAGTGCAAACAGATGAACACAGTTTCACAACAAAAGTGAACAATGTTCATGGGCAATATGGTCCTCTTTTCTAATCGTCATTAAATACAGAGGTTGCCAATTAAAGAAAAACGGTTCTGCCTTTTGCTATGTATTAAACACATTTCTAAATATAGCCTCTAATTCATTTTACAATTATTCATTTTATTTCACTCTTTCAGGTTCACTCTGACTCATCTTACAGGCTCAAAAGACAAATCCAAAGACAAAAGGAAAGTTGTAAGTTCATCTAATAAGAGATTCAATTTAAGAACAATAGATGAAAATATAATTGCACATGAGTTATTTCCTAATTGTCTCTGTGGTTAATTGACGGGAGCCCTTAGATTTAATATAAGATAAAGAGTGCATTAATGAAATGGCATAATGTCAGCCATTATACCCTAATTGTTAAACGGCTCCAGTTATTGATGAGCTGATATGAATAGCAATATTAACTGAAGGAAGACCCACAGATAGCGTCGGATAGGCGCCACTTGTAAAGCCAACTTGATAGGATTACTCTTGATTATTCTTTCTGATACAATGGTGGGTGCTTGTATAGATGATAGTGGGGCATAAATAGCATGAAAAAGAATGTCCCCACCCCACTCTAATTGTCCTATCATTGTTAACTGACGTAGAACACTGACAGCCTCTCTGCTTTGACAAACCGCGACTCCCCAAGGAGAAGGCTACCTTCATGGCTACGTACAGGAGCTAGCTTCTCACATCGCTTCACTCAAACACAAGCACATGAAATGGCGAGGACAAAGGAACCAGGGAAGAAAATTAAGTGAGGGGGTAGAGACGACACATAAAAATGAAGGAGAGATGTTTGACACATAATGAGCGGTTGGGAAGTAGGAAATGCTGAATTAATCAGCCTGCAAGAACACATACAAAGTAGGCAGAATGCTTTTCATGTGACAAATATGTAATTAAGAATGATTTTATAGCACACACACACAGACACACGCACACACACACACATACACATACATGCCCTCACAAACAGATACATTCAAAACACACTAAAACAAGCAAAAAGTCTGAGGTGTAAGCAAAGTGTGTGTGTATCTGTGTGTGTGTGTGTGTGTGTGTGTGTGTGTGTGTGTGTGTGTGTGTGTGTGTGTGTGTGTGTGTGTGTGTGTGTGTGTGTGTGTGTGTGTGTCGATGAGATGCAGGCTTTAATTACACTCCTATTATAATGACACCAGCACTATTGCTCGATGATACAGAGAAATGGTTGAGGATGTTTTCATTTTTGAGCCCAGCCTTTTGTCTCTGTTGGCTTTGACACCATTATATTTTCTCCTGCCAGAACATTTATTTTCATATTTTTCTATTATGCCCACAACCATAAGATGTTTATTTCGGCTCCTTATTTTTTTGGAAAGATTAGAAATGCTTGATCATAGCATAGTATAATATCAATTTATATAGCATTATTATTGAGCCAAAACCGTCTCCATAGGAATTATGTTGAAAGATTGTATTTATGTAGGAAACTCAATTCTCTCAGGTCTACAACTAAGTGCTTCAATGTGAGTTATCTTGTCAAACCTTTTCAAAACCCTCCCATGTTACACCCACCCAAGCTCCCTAATGCCTGGCCCACACTACAATACCCCTTTCCCACTTCACCAAAAATCTGGTAACACCCGCTAACATCCAGCATTTGTCATCAGTGGGAAAGGAAAAACCCGGGTCCCAGCCCCTGGTCAAATGACCCGGCAATAGTCCCAGATTTTAATTGCCGTTCGAGCCTGAGAGAGAGAGAGAGAGAGAGAGCAAGGCAAACTGAGGAGTTTAAATAGTAAAAAAAAATTGAAAATTAAGATGTGGTGGTCAATGTTGAGATTGTGGCGGGTGGGACAAATAAATCAATGTATGGGAAACATTGCTGTGCATAACTGGGGGGGAGAAATTGTCTTGTGCGTTTTGCATCATCTGATTAGCTCTTCAGATCGGCCGATCTATGTCAGATCGGTGGTCGATCGATTAGAGCACCCTTAATAAGAATCGCCCCCCCCCATCTGAGTAACTCAACAAACAAACCTTTTAAATGAAAGAGGAACTAATTATCCTTGAAGAAACTGCAGACGATGGAAATGTAAGTACAGGTACTCCTCACTTAACAACCTACCTGTTTGAAGACCGTTCAGACTTATGACCAGCTCTCTAACCAGTCGGTTTTGTGCGTTGCGTCCAATACCGCATTGTGCGCCCTGTGTGCGCGGCATCTCAGCCTCAAGCATCTCACCGCGCGTCACCCTTTATATGGTAACTGGTAGATGGTAGATGGTAGCTCAGGAGGTAGAGCTGGTCATCTAGTAATCTAAACGTTGCTGGTTCGATCCCAGGCTCCTCCTGCTAGCATGCTGTAGTGTCCTTGAGCAAGACACTTAACCCCTAATTGCTCCTGATGGCTGCGTCAGGAGCGTCGGTGTTTGAATAATTTGGATAAAAGCGTCTGCTAAATGCAATGTAATGTAATATACTATATACACGATATATACTACAGTATATACACTATATACACTATATATACAGTACTATATACACTATATACACTGTATACATGTCATCTCATCACCGTTCTGTCTCTTTCCCGCAGTCTGTCAGCATTCACTACACTAGCGTTTGCAATGGCCACGCCCCCTTACCGTGAAGTAACACCGGTCCTCGCTTATCGACCAATCTGCTAAACGACCTGGACCTGTATTTAAAAAAATGATTTTGCTCTGTGTTTCTTTAAAAAAAAAAAAGAAAAAAAAGGTATGCCATATATAGGCTGCAGGCTGTGCCACTGTGTGTCCGCTTTCTCCAAACAAAACCAGTAAAATAGTGTTTTAATAGTAGATTTATTTATTCATTTTATTTATTTTACTTTCCAACGTTTCTTCGAAACAAAAAACCCCCATGTCCGGGAATTCCGGTACCTTGCGGTCTGTATGTAGTATGTCTGTATCTCGCACAAGCTTGAAGCACGACAACGAAAGTAGAAACGTTCTTTTAAATGAGGCCTTGTAGATCTAATATGACTGAAGATTCAGCAACTGGATTGCTTATTTCTTGCCTCAAATTCGTTCAGACACAGATTTTGGTGGACTGATAAAGTGATATCAGTGAATGTAAATATTAAACATGTTTAATATTTATGATCCGATATCCTGTAGTGCGGGGGGAACCCCAGGGCCGTCTGAGGACGCCGGATGTAGATTGTCACGTGGGAAAGACAAAGAGCCATTTGGGAGCCACTGAAACGGAAGAAGTCACACAACAGCAGCCCACTCCCTGTTCACACCGTTTGGATTTTCTGTAAGAAATTGTGCAAAAAATAGCATCTAGTTGTATCACATCGTCGCGCCATGTTTGTTGACTCTAAAATCACATTTGATCAGGAGCGATTTCCAGTTTTGAGAGTTGAGACTCTGGTAATCTTGCATTACGACACCTCCGTGCCAAATCTCATCTGTCTTCGCAATATTAGGATTGGTTGTTGGT
Source organism: Zeus faber (assembly GCF_960531495.2). Classification (NCBI taxonomy): domain Eukaryota; kingdom Metazoa; phylum Chordata; class Actinopteri; order Zeiformes; family Zeidae; genus Zeus; species Zeus faber. The sequence continues at coordinate 45,111,611 of NC_137193.1, forward strand.
GAATGGAACCTGTTAGCGTGTGGTATGCGGTTTGGGCCAAATGGTTGCTCTCCACACACTACAGGAAAAAAACTGTTAAATTGATCATGATATGTTGTTATGTGTGGGGTCTCTCAAATGTTCAACATCTGTTAAGATTTGAAAAAATGCATGGGATGATCGTATGCATTTTTCTCTCATATTTCCTCCTTTTGTTCGTACAGGAACAACACCATAAGGAAAAATGCAATAATGCTAAAAATTCCATATAATGTAAATTGGATACAATACAACTATACTTCAGAGATATCGTTCAATTCCATCTTATTGGAATCTACTGAGAAAAGATCTGCATCTAATACTAAATTGAACTATATAAACTCATAACCAAATTCCAGATATAATTCAAGGATATCTCGTTCTCAAAATGGCCAAACCTCTCTTCTCACATTTGGCTGGAGAAAAGTAAAAGACCAGTAAGGGTTATCTACTATATTATGACAACACACACACGACAAAAAAAACCCTGGTCATACGGAGGAAAACTCCTGTGTGGCCATCTTACAATTCTAACTAGAAAACACAACAACAACAACAAAAAAATAATCATGAATCACATAATGAAATAAAACAAAATAAACGTAGAGATTTCACTAATACATAATGCTATGCAGATGAATCAATGATTATCACTTAATAATGACAACAGCAATATTCATTGTGCACGTAATGACTAATACATCCTATAAGTAGGGATAACCATAATTAGACAAACATCTCCATATTTCAGCATCTCAGCATCTCAACCTGTTCATTATTAAAAGGTGGGTTCCGTCACCATATTAGTAATAATCTTACGAAGGATAGGTACTATACACGCTAGACAGCAACATAGCATTAAACACATTACCACTACAGGTATCAATATCTTTATGAACTTAGAAATCCATGGCCCCAGTGCATTTCTTAGCCAAGTAAATGGGCCCCAAGTGTTAGCTTGATCTTTCATTAAATAATCACGTAACTCTTTCATAGCTTGTATGGCTAAAGACAAATTTCCTGATGGCTGGAAAGTATGTACAACATGACTCACCTATCATAGCACATACACCTTCTTGAGCCGCACTCATTATGTCTAGTACCATACGATTCTGGAGAGCCATCAAACGGATCGAAGTTAATTCTTGTTTAACAGCTTCTTCTGCTAGGATAGTTGTATTAATGAACAGTAACAACCTATAATGTATGATATTTAGCCACTTTAAAGCTGTAGATGTACCTACGGGCGCTAATATAGACGTAAAAAAAATGTTCTGCTCCACCTACAATTCTATACTCAGCTGGAACCGATGTTATGGACATATATGTTCCTGATCGTATTACATGCACATCTTGATAGGTCTTGGTCAGATTATACATGTAAATTGGCATATCTAACATAATTGGTGTGCAAATGCCAGCCCAGTTTCTGGGCAGACTTGCATACGCCATGTGTCCACATAACCAATAGATATCAGGAATCGTTGCTTGTCCCTTTGTATAAATTACCTGAGTTTGTTTACATGCTGTGGTTATCCCCACTGGAATTCCAGGGTAAGAGTTACTTCTTCTATTGGAACAAATGGATTAAAAAAAAACGGGGGAGAATAACTCCAGCACGTGGATGGACTATGATTAAGGAGGCTAGAGCAACAGTTAGAGTAGTAACCAATCTTCTATATACATTAGTGCAGTTCAATTGTCCTACAGAAAGATTATAGTAGAATGCCTTTATCAGTTCATCGTTTTGCTTCATCTCAACAGTCAATATAATTATATATTAGGTCAGTCAAATTAATATAAATTGGAAAATTTGTAGCCCTTGCTAAACATCTAGATTCTTCCCATGATGTTGATAAAGGTGAGAGGAGGAATGGTGCTTGCACTGAGTGAGGCATTTTACTACATACATAACAGGAATGATCCGCACCATACTCTTCTTTACATGAATGATTCAAAAATGTCCTCCACATATTTTGTTGAAATGAATGTCGAGTGGTGTCAACTTTTAACCATGAGTGGACTGTGTTAGTGACAGAACGTTCATCTCTCAGTTGGGGCTCTTCTTCTGGATCTGATGTGAGTGAGAGTGGGGCGGGGGAGCAGCTATTATTTAAGTCTCGCTGCGGAACTGTGTTCCAGGGTTTGATGATTAACAGGACGATGGCAATCATGATGAGAAAGATGATCACATAGACGTGACCAACCTTTTCCTGTTGATGGGGCGTCATCCTTTTCAAGTAGAAATACTGTAGTGGCATATCCTCTTTGCGGGACCGAGGTTAGTAGCACATATCCTGCAAAGATCGTGATCTCAGTTCACGTCCGATGATTCTCCGTTGTTGTCGTTTATCTGGTTCTGGAATGTTGCGGACTTTCTTGCAATGGGATGCGTGTACCCACATTGGTGGTTCTGCCACCTTAACTGCTGCTGCAGTGGTGAGGAGGATTTGGAACGGTCACAGGAATCTGGCGGAGTTCCAGCTTTTCCTCCAGAAGTCGTGGATCAACACCCAGTCACCTGGTCGGAGGTCGTGTAGTGGTCCTTCAAGTGGGCAGGTAGAGCTGCTTTGACCTGGGACCACACAGACTTCAACACTTGGGTGAGAGACATACAATATGACAACATTACTTGATCAACGTGATGTAATTAATTTGTGGCTTTAACGGAGGAAGACAAACCTTATCGCATAGGCCTCCCGGTCAGCACTTCATGCGGAGACAGTCCTGTCACACCATGTGATCATCCTCGCATTCCCATCATTACTAATGGCAGGTGTGAAACCAGGTCAAGTTTGGTTTCAGCGATTATTTTTTATCATTCCATTTGCTCTTTCCACCGCACCACCGCTTTGTGGTTGGTATAGCAATGAAACTTTATCTGGATGCCCAAATAAGCGGAGAGTTCCTTCAACACCTGGTTTGCAAAATGACTACCATTATCTGAGCTTACCTTCACCGGATCCCCCACCGTAGAATGATTTCGGTCAGTAGTGCTTTTGCCACAGCACGGGCATCATTGCTCTTCCATGGGAACACTTCGATCCATTTAGAGAACATGTCATTTATTACCAAACAATATTTCTTACCACAACAGGGAGTCAGCTCAATAAAGTCCATCATGAGGTGCTCGAAGGGAGCATTCAGAGTAGGGTGGGAAGAGCTGGTAGTGGAAACACCTCTCCCTGCGTTGTTCCATTCACAAATAACACATTTTCTACAAAAATTGTTTGCAAAAACTGTGAAGCCTGGGATTTCATAGTGTTTACATAATTCCCTAACCATACCAAATGTCTCTCCCTCTGCGGGAGAGACGACCATTGTTAGAACACGAGCAGTGTTAGATGCAGTGGCGGCTTTGGCGGCTGCATCGGCACGAGCGTTACCTTTAGATATGGGGTCAGAGGCATTAGTATGAGCAGCGCATTTACAAATTGCAACTTGAGATGGGACGGCTGATGGCGTCCAAGAGGTTTTTCACAAGGTCAGCATTAGCAATGAATTTTCCAGCGGCGGTTAAGAACCCTCTGTGGCACCATAGGGCACCAAAATCATGTACAACACCAAATGCATAACGACTGTCAGTATAAATATTTACACTTTTCCCTTCCCAAAAATGCAAGCAGGGGTTAGTGCAAACAATTCTGCAACTTGGGCTGAAAGATGCCCAGGGAGCCTGGCAGGTTCCTGGGCATGCCACAGAGGTCACCGGCTGGTGACCTCTGTGCAGATCCGTCCCCAAAAAGTTCCATATCATAATTTACAAAGCCCCAGTAGCAAGATCTGGGCGAAACCACAATGGCTATCGCTGCCAAACAATCATGTGGATGCCCATCGTCAGCAGTGGGGAGAAGAGTGGAATGGTACATCGTTTCAAGGTGACATGGGGAAGCGAGAGCAGCACATGTTGATGATGGAGAGCTGTTGCTGGAGAGAAATGAGCCGTTTTGCTTTGTAGCAAGATAGAGGCTACAGCATGTGGTACCAAAACAGAAAGTGGACAGTAGGCCACAAGAGAGGCATATGCAGCCACTGCCATAGATGCAGCACTTACCGCACGCATACAAGCAGGTAACCTGCTTGCCACGGCACCAATTTTCTGAGAGTAATATGCAACAGGACGTAATTTATCTCCATGGGATTGCAACAATACAGCAGACATAAAACCATCCTTCTCATCCACTGTCAGAGTGAAAGGGCGCGTCATATCTGGTAAGCCCAAACATGGGGCAGATGTAAGAGCTTGTTTAAGAGCAACAAAGCTTTCTTCCGCCTCAGGGCTCCAATCAACCTGATCCGACAATGACAACCCATTCCTATGAGCCATTGTTAACAATGGTTGGGCAAGTATTGCATAATCCACAATCCAAGAGTGACAATAACCACAGCAAGCTAAAAAGGACATCACCTGCCTTTTAGTCTTTGGTTTGGGTATTTTCAAAATGGCGGCAACTCTCAAGTTGCCTAGGGTGCGACTCTGCGATGAAATGTCATGACCAAGATAATGAACGTTCTTTTGTGGCAGTTGTAGTTTTGTTTTAGAAACCTTGTGAACATTTTCGGCCAAATACCTTAGGAGGGATTAGGAACAACAGGTGCTCTGTGGTGAACGGCGTCATTTACAGCGCGCAGATCATGATCAAAATGCCACGAGACTCCGTCCGCCTTCTTAACAGGCAGTATCCGTGTGTTGCATGGAGATGAGGGACATGGTACAACAATGCCTGCTTCTCAGAGTGATTCAAACACTGGTGTTATACCTAACACGGCGTCTGGTCGCAACGGATATTGTGGCTTATGCAGTCGATAGGAATATTTTGGTGTGACTACGAGGGGAGTTGCCCCCTTCATTAGTCCAACATCATATTTGTTTTTTTGCCCAGAGTATCTCTGACACCCCCTCTAATGTGGGGTGTTTCTCAGCATTAAAGTCAGCAAAAATCCCTGTTGCGTTTGCTTTTGTCGTAACAACAGGGATGAGATGGATTGATCGTACACCTGTGAAACTGTGACGGAATGTCATAGTGTTAGCTTCATCTTCATTGTCCACTACTTCCAAGGGTACAGTGAACCTTTCCATCAATCTCAGTCCTGCTGCTCCCATGACAGCCGTCGAGCGTCCAGATAATGGTGGATTTGATTTAAGTTTGTTAGCGCACAACACAGAGTACCTTGCACTGGAGTCAACCAGGAATGGTATTGGCTCACCATTTATCTGGAGGATGATGGTCAGTCGTTCATCGGCTGGGGACGGAAGCTGAGAGAAAATGGGGAGGATGAATGTATCATCTAAATCAAGATTGACTGAGGCATCTGGAGTAGGAGCCTCTATTTCCGGGCTGGGGTCATTGTCCTTTCTCAACCCTACCCCTTGACACCGTCATTGTTGATGGCGTCCTTGGTACCTGCCACGCCCACCTCGCCCGTTTCCTTGTGGAAAACTAATAGACACTTCGTCCTCGTTCCAGTCGCCACTCTCCTCTTTCTCGTCCCTGTTGAGTTTGTTAGGACAGGAACGGGCATAATGTCCATGTTCGTTGCAGTAGCACATGAACGTACGGTTACTGCCGTGTCCGGGTCCTCCTCGGCCTGGCGCATTCTCTCGTCTGGTCTTCCTCGTCCTCGTCTCCTTCCACGACCTGGTTGGTTCCTCTCATAGAAAGACAGTTGAGCCATTTGCAAGTTATCAGCAGCCATGACGCGGCGTACATGTTTTGCTGCTTTTTGTTTGTTATAGCAGGATACAGCATTAATCACGTGGTGTTTAAATTCGGCAATCTGAACGCCCTTGTACCTTATACATGTGGTGCAGGCCATCTTTCTGATCTCTGGGAGAAGACCTTCTATAAGGGCATTCTTTAGTTGTTGCTCATATGGGCTATCAGCATCTCCGGGGGGCCGCCTTAGACCACTATGTTGATTGAAGACACGTACAAGGCGTTCCAAGTAGTCCAGGTTTTCATCTTCTTTTTGTCTACAAGATCTTATCTTGTCCCAAATCATGATGGAGGGGTGGGTTGCAATAATTCGTCCTAGTCCTAGTACCAGTTCAAGTTGTAGCATATATGAAGAGCCAACAGCAGGATTATAACCCAGATTGTCTTCCCATCCCACATTTACGTCTTACCATCCTAATCCTAACCCTTTCATGAAGATTTGTTGTAACTCATATGATGTTTGAGGTGTCGTTGTACTAACCGTCAGATGGCAGTTGTGGATCCTTCTCCATTTCCAGCAACTGCAGGAAGATCTCCGATCACCAGGGCCATCTCTTGTACTTTCCATGGCCGATAGACTGGGACTGGAGGAGTGTTCTTTGTCCTTCTCTCCATGTTCATTTTGGATGTCCTGGGGAGAAGATGAGCAAGGACTCGGGGAAGACAGAATAGATGAATTGGTCGCACAGGCTTCGGAGGAGCAAGACTGTAGCTCAAGCACTGATGGATACAGAGATTCGTTCTCTTTAAGAAAGGTGGTGGCCGTTGGATTTTGGGGGCCCATCCTCCGGGACGTGTTGTAAAACCTGGGCTGGTATTGGAATTTGAGCCTCTGATTGTAATTAGGGTGGTGGGTGATCCAAGAGCGGATCAATTCTGTGTGGCCCCAGAACATTTACCATCTTATGGTAAATGTTCGTATCACCTCGTTTCTGTTTTGTCTCTCTATTTTGTGCTTCTCCAACCCATGCATCATAGGCCTTCCAATCTACCTTTTTTTTACTCTTTCCCTTTTCATAACATTCCAGTTTCTCCCTCAATCGTCTGAGTTTATTTAAAATACAATTTGGAATTTCGTAATATTAGTGAAGATTCAGCAACTGGATTGCTTATTTCTCACCTCAAATTTGTTCAGAAACAGATTTTGGTGGACTAATGAGCTGAAATCAGTGAAAGTTAATGGTCTAAATACAACAAAACCTGGAAATCAAGCTCAAACCCCATTGGCTCACAGAACCCGGAACTCGTGGTTAAACCCCATTGGCTCACAGAACTAGGGGCCTCAGGAGGGTGGCACCACACTACAGAAACAATGGTCCTGGAACAGGATGGTATAGAGGCATGTTGGAATTGCTAGAATGCATATTCTGAATGGTATTTTCAGAAAAACAACTTCAAAAACATGTTTTGTGGACCTCAGAGACACCAATCAGCCACAACATTAAAACCGCCACTTATAACCACTAATTTTGTGTAGGTCCTCCTCATGCCACCAAAACAGCTCTGACCTGTCGATACATTGACTCCATAAGACCTCTGAAGGTGTCCTGTGATCCTTTAAGTCCTGTAAGTTGCAAGGTGGGGCCCCCATGGGGCGGGATTGTTGTTTTAGCACATCCCACAAGTGCTCGATCTGATCAGACCTAAACCCTAGCCATCTGCATGATGTAGAAAAAAATGTGATTCATCAGACCAGGTCACCTTCTCCCATTGCTCCATCGTCCAGTTCTGACGCTCACATGCCCATTGTAGGAGCTTTCGGCAGTGGACTGTTAGGATCACGGCGAGGAGGGACTCAAACGTAAAACACAGAGACAGTCTAATGCCGGGGTAACGAAGGAGGTTTATTGGGAGGTACAGTGGAGATGACCAGAGGGGTCCGGTCAGGATGGGACGGGTCCTAGTCGGCGGGACTACCGAGCTAGGTGGAGCAGGACGGAACAGGAACGGTGGCGGCTAGGTAGGAGGGATCCAGGTTCTGGGTGGAGAGACGGGGAACCGGGCTAGATGGGGCCAGATGGACAGACTTGAACTGGGAGAGGAGACAGGCAGGTTAGGACAAAGACGAGACACTGGAATAAACAGACTAGGATCTATGGACTAGGAAGGAGCCAGGAGAATACAAACACAGGTAGGTTTTCTAATGATCTGGTGATGAGTGACCGGGGAGCTGGAGAATAAATACTGCGGTACATGATGAAGGTAATAGATCCCAGCTGTGTGGAATAGGCTGGAGGGAGGAGCAGCAGATGAGGAGAGAGTGGCCTCTAGCGGCGCTGGGAGGCTGTGGGGTTGACAGTACCCCCTCCTCTACGGACGCCACCTGCGGGACACCTGGAGCCGGGGGGATGCGTTCTGTTGAAGTCCCGGATGAGGGAGGCGTCCAGGATGTGTCTTTGGGGAAGCCAGAAATGTTCCTCAGGACCGTACCCCTACCAGTCCACGAGACGTACGATACAGGGGTTGATGATAGATTCAATAACAAAGGGGCCAACATACCAGGGGGCGAGTTTCCAGGAGTCTACTTTAAGGGGCAAGTCCTTTGTGGAAAGCCACACTTTCTGGCCAGGGGTGTATGCGGGTGGGGGAACCCGGCGCCAATTCGCCTGCTGCTGGGACCAGGTAGATGCCTGGAGCAGGGCTGAGCAAACCGTGTTCCATGTCCTCAGGCAGCAGCAGATGCTGACCTGAACCCGAGGGCACCGCGATCTCCGCCTCCTGGGAAGGGAACAGAGGGGATTGGTAGCCCAGGGAACAGTGAAATGGGGACAGGCCGGTGGACGCGTTGACCAGGGTGGGCATATTCGGCCCATGGGAGCTGGTCACTCCAGAAAAAGAGGCTGGTGGCCGTAAGGCAGCGGAGCATGGCCTCCACCTCCTGGTTCGCCCGCTCAGTCTGGCCGTTGGTCTGTGGCTGGAAGCCCGAAGATAGACTGACCTGCGCCCCCAGGGCCAAGCAGAAGGCATGCCCAACCTGAGAGATGAACTGTGGGCCTCTGTCCGAGACCACGTCTGTGGGGATGCCGTGTTGCCGGAAGACCTGGGCAGATGGCAACTTGGGCAGGGCCAGGAAGTAGGCTGCCGTCGAAAAACAGTCCATCACTGTGAGGATGGTGGTTTTGCCACTGGATGGTGCGAGGCTAGTGACGAAGTCCACGGTGATGTGGGACCAAGGGCAGCTTGGGATGAGTAAGGGGCGGAGGAGACCGGAGCGTGGTCGGATGGAGGTCTTACTCCGGGCGCAGGCGGACAGGTGGAAACAAAGGACTAGGTGTCAGGAACCAGGGTCGGCCACCAGAAACTGGGGAACACAGGTAGATTTGCTAATGATCTAGCGATGAGTGACTGGGAAGCTGGAGAATAAATACTGTGGTAGATGATAAAGGCAATGGATCCCAGGTGTGTGGAATAGGCCAGAGGGAGGAGCAGCAGATGAGGGGGGAGCGGCCTCTAGCGACGCTGTGAGGCCATTGGCTTGACATGGACAGGGGTCAGCATGGGCACTTTAACTGATCTGAGATTACGCAACCATATACGCAGCAAGCTGGAATGCACTGTGTGTTCTGACACCTTTCTATCATAGCCAGCCTTATCTTTTTCAGCAATTTGTGCTACAGTAGCTTTTCTGTGGGATCAGACCAGGCGGGCTAGCCTTCACTCCCCACGTGCATCTTTGAGCCCATGGCCAGTTGTCCTTCTTTGGGCCACTTTTGCTAGGTACTTACCACTGCATACCGGGAACACCCCACAAGACCTGCCCGTTTGGAGATGCTGTGACCCAGTTGTCTAGCCATCACAATTTGGGCCTTGTCAAGTCGCTCAGATCCTAACGCTTGCCCATTTTTCCTGCTTACAACACATCAACTTCAAGAACTGACTGTTGCTGCCTAATATAGCCCACCCCTTAAAAAGTGGTGATTGGTGTATATTAACTTTTTGAAAAGGAGCACAACAGGTCCCCTTATCTATTTCAAAGATTCCAATCACTCAAATTGACTCCCAATGATCAAAAAAGGTTTAGGTAAAAAATACTGGAGTTTTGTTTTAATGCATCCTGTTTCAGACATAATCTTTGTCTTTTGTGTAGTTGCCCGAGTGTGTGTGTGAAATTGACCCTGAACAACAATGATAAGACTTCTCCAGTGAAACTAGGAGGCCCTCAAAGCAGTGTAGTGTCCCATAAGAGGGAGAGCTGTGCGGATAAAGGAGAGCTGATGGAGGGGTGGTGATATGGAGGCAGACAGGTCCACCAGTGGGACTGCCAGGTGGCATCATCTCATGGTTCTGCCTGGGCTGGCAAACAGGGAGTAGCCAGTGAGACTCGGCCTTTGGAGCTCAGAGAAGGACTTGTATCAATTGGTTGACTTAACCTGACAGTATAGACATCGAGGTATATAAAGTCTTGACTTATTGAATTGATGTGACTAGATACCTGTAGGCAAGAGTTATTCAGACCACAGGATAGGGGAGTGGAGCTCTAATCAAAGGATTCATGAACAGGGGTTCCACCATTTTTAGGTCCCAAAATTGAGCAATCAGAGTGTGTGACGAATTTTCTTATTTTTTAATTCATCATTATGTTGGAGCCAGCACCACTACGCGTGATAATTCACATTTAGGCCTGAAAGCAACTGATTTAGGTTATTAAGTATCTGTCTTACTGTGACAGATATACCACATCTATCTTTATGGATGGATGAATGAATCGGCATTCAAATGTGTTTTCTATATGAAATATGACACTTTGAAAATCTGGATTGTATTTGTTTTTCTGTGTGATTTTTGCAATCCTTTATCCTTCCATCCTTATCTCTTATCCTCTCATGCTTGGACAATTGACATTTTGAGTTTGAGGTTTAAATTGAAAAACAATTAACTTGATTGATTTTAAGTACGACAGACCATTGCAAAACAAATGCATCAGCTAAATCTGAGATCAATTTGAAGAAATTGCTTGCTCATTGCTGTTGTGTATTTAAGTATGAAAATGGTCACTTGTGAATCAGCAAATGACAAGGTTCCAGACATTTTATGTCACAGTAATTGATCTTGTAAAATGTGTCCTATATTTATATTTTCATTGCACCTGATGCAGCTAAATGGACTGAGTAATCTGTGTTTACTTATATTGTTATGTGTTAAGTCTGCATAGTATTCCTCGGTGAGTGTGTATTGGGTCTTCGTCTATGAGCTGCCGTTGTGGTAGAGGCCTGGCTGTCCGTCATCAACCCAACTGCATTAACCTCAGCCTCCATGTCTGGAAAGGCCCACTGCTTCCATTTCTCCACAACAAATCCGGGTCCTGGCCCTGGGCACCCCGGCAGCCGGCATACTTAATGAGTTATTTACTGTTTAATGGCTGTATATACAGCACCACAACAAACAATTAATGAGAAAAAGCTACGTTCATGAGCAGCGGGGGAGCCAGGTGGTAGAGGTTATTTTCTCCTTCTAACTTTATCTGGGCTCTGCCTTCTGCTCCAGCCTGATAACTTGCGCTAACCTCACCTGGAGACAGACAAGCTGACAGCCACGTGGACAGCTACTTTTATAAAGTCCTAGGGGAGGAAAAAAAACCAAACATGCAGCGTCCACTGTATTCCCAGTTTACCTTTTTTTCTTGTTCTATTGTATTGTATTGTATTCTATTCTATTCTATTCTTACACCTTTTCGATGTATGCATTTTGTATTTCAGTCTTTTCCTTTACAATTTTTGGAAAATAAACCGACCAGTCACTGTGCGTCCTTGTTTCAATAAAAGTTATTGATCTTGTTTGCTTGCCTGGTGGGTTTTCACCCCCCCACACACACACACACACATGCACACACACAAAAAACAAGGCTCCATCCAAAATCTTCCCTGTTGGTGTCTTTTTATTTTTTCCATTTTATTTTTCACGTTCCCACCCCCCCCCCCCCCCTCTCTCTCGCTTTGCCTTTTCTCTCGTCCTCTGCCGTTCTCTCTTTAGCCTTGTGAATACCATCGCTCAAGCAGTGAGCTGTTGCAGGCACTTTGTTGCTGACCATGGTGCTGAAAGCCTCCTGCCTTCCAATTGCCAGAGTGTTCATTTCATGGTTCATATACCCCGTTCTCCATTTGTCAGAGCACTGTTAGCCCCCACACTTATTTCTTTAACCCATTCCCTTACAAATGATAACAAATCAAATACACATTTGTCTGGGTTTTCAATTAAATGCACATTTTGGACAAGCTGGAATGGGACAGGCTTCCTTCAGTTTAGTCACGATATGTTTGGATGTTTGCTTTTTGTTTTGTTATTTTGCATGTGGCAAAAAAAGCTGTGTTATCTGTTTCCTAAGTGTTCTGTTAGTGAAATGTTTGCCTTGCTTTGCAGTGTGTGAGGCATGATAGAAGCCATGGTGTTTGGTGCAGTTTGCTCCAAGATCCAGCTTTGTTTTCTCCCTTTCAGGGAGAACATGCTCATTCAGTCATTTCCATACAAAATCACAGCATTCATCACATCATATGTAGACTCGGTCGTGCCTCCATCTGGCCACACTGCATTTCCCCACTCCAAGAGACCTTTTTACCTCCCTACAGCACATGTGCAGTATTTGGCTGTTTTAAAGGAGAACAAGGTAACATTAAGCAGTCCTGACGACTGCCATTAAGTATTTTATGTTCCTGAAATTGATTCTGATACTGTGCTCTTTTAAATGTGAAAGGAGCGTGACACACTTTGACTTTTGCTTCAGTAGCTACAGACCAGGCATTATGGTTTTCAAGGGAATTTTACCCCCTTGTACTATTGTCTCTTTGCTACACACAACACACAAAAACATACTCAAGCACACATACGTATACATTCATATATACATAAGGACGTTTCATACATACTCACAAACATTAACAACAAAATACACACATGCACACCATAGCACAGTCCTACACAGGGATTTAGGTATATGGGTAATTATAATGACACGACCTTGCTAGTATCAGCTTATACTTATCCTCTAACCTGTATTTACTCCTCCACTCTAGTTATCACTTCATAGCTACTTAGCTGTCTTTCATTCCCCCTTTCTTCCTCTCCTGTGTCCTTCATTTAGCGAGACGTCCATTTTGGGTCCAGATTGTCCTTCATGCCAAGCTAGATTTGTGAGCAGTGCAATGCCAAACCCTAAGTAAATGTGTTTTTCAATCTATCAGCTCTCCAATGGGCCCACTCCCACCCTCCCCTCCACCTTTCCATACTCCTTCCAGTCCCCTGTGTTTTTAAGGCAATCTCTCTGTCTTCTCCTCTCTTTGCCACCTTCATGCCTGCCTACCTGGCTGCCTGCTGCCCTCGCCGTCATTTCTACCAGACCTCGATAAATAACTTTGAACCTCTGCACCCTCTGCCTGCCATGGCATGGTTGGAGCACATTTGTTGAAATATTACCTCCTGTAGTGTTGAAATTGGTACTGTTGCATTACTGCTCTGGGGATGTCTTTTTTTTCCAGTTGAAATGCCACAATACATACCTGAGTACTGGAAGTCTTCAAAGCTTAAGCTTTGGCTTATTTTTTGTAATTTTTGTATTTTTTATTTATTAAAAAATAATAATAATTTAACCTGTGCTGTCAGCATGCCGGGCAGACAACACAGAGTATTTGTAAGCCATTGCATCTAGGACAGAATTAGCCTGCAAGTGGAGTTCAAATTCTCAAACTGCAATGTAACTCTTTATTTATTTTTGAATCATCAAGAACTGCCGCAATAACTCTGTCCTGTGGACAACCTGCAGTATGACAAGTGCACAGTTTTTTGTTATACAGAGCCGGCACCAACCCTCCTCTTTGGAGAACTATCTTACCATGTTTTGGTCTGTAAACAACTAATCACTATTCCAGGAGGGGGAGAATCACCCTGAACAAAATAAACCTAGAATAAAAAAACATGGAAAAACATAAACATAGAAACAACTAACAACATGTACATGGAAAAACATAAACATTGGATGTATACATAAACATCGACAAAACGGAGGAAAACTGGAACAGCGATTGGGCACGTGGCCTCTTCCTGTCATAGTTATGACAGCAAATGAGGGAGAAAAGGAGAGGGATGTAACCAGGAGGGTGTTGGGTTGTGTTGAAAGCAGGCACTGGTGGTGTTTGTGTGCCTGTGATGAGACCGTGTGTGTGTGTGTGTGTGTGTGTGTGTGTGTGTGTGTGTGTGTGTGTGTGTGTGTGTGTGTGTGTTGTGTGCATTTGATGTGTCCACCGGTGAGTGTACGGGACTTTGGACTTTATATTGTAGCGCCACCAAGCAGCAGAAAAGGCCCAGAAGCCACCCCTGAGGCCCGCGGCCGTACAGACACCCCACAGCCGCAGGAAAGCCCCAGGCACCCTGCCCTGCAGCCACAGGGGACCTCCCCAGCCCCGAGAGAAGCCGGAAGCTTGTGGAGCAACCCCCATGCCCAGCCATGAGGAGCTTAACCCATCCCAGAGCGTGCGAGGAGACCCTGTACCCTGAGGTGCACACATACAATCCACCCCCACGTGTAGGCAAAAGACGCACCCGCAGGCGCAGAACCCAGGCCGTAGGCGCCAGGCACAAACTGCAGGCCCGGAGCTAGGTCCCGCGCCAACGGACCGACATCCCGCCCAAACTGCCCACGGCGCAGGCAAGCCAGCCCACCGTGATCCACGCAAGGGCAAGGCCCGCCCCACCACAACCGACCAGACGCCCCACCCAGCCTCTAGCCCCGAGCGCTAGTCCACGTAGCCGGTATAAGCTTTCGCTTATAACAAAAAAAAACACAGTCCAGCGAATGTTTCGTTTTGTTTGATGGATTGGTTTGAAGTTCGGGGGATTGATCAAAACATTGTTGTCAGAGTACTATAATAAAGTACTCTGTGTCTTTGTGTGTGGGGGTTTGCATATATATAATATAATATAGTTTATATATAATGTCAATCTATATATACAGTGTCCAGAGTGGATATATCCACTGTAGATACTGTACATATAGATGGCTCGATAGATAGGTACTTTATTCATTCGGAGGGGAAATTGCAAGGATTATATGGAAAAATATTTGTCAAAATGTCTTGCTTTGTGAAGTAAAACTCAAACAGCATACAACACAAAAATAGAAATGGCACATTAATAAAAAATCAATTTAACAAAATTATGCTTTTAATTTGCACTTTTCCCCAGCTCCACCGACCAAAGTTATTTTTACCCAAAGTACAGATGAAGTGGGACCTCAAATTATTCTCTGAATAATCCTGCATTCCTGTTAGCGAGCTAGCTGGGCTGTGAAAAAAAGGAAACTATTAAACTACTATTAAAATATGAAAAACTGTTTAGACTCTTCGGTTCTACGCCAATGCTCCGGATACCGGGCCCTGATTGGATGAGCCATCCCCAGATGACCAGGTAAGAGGAAGAAGCAAAAGTTCCTCTCTGAAATCTGCCATTATCCAGATGGCACCATTAGCGATTAAGCCAGAACATTTCTCCTCTCTTATAATTGACTCCATAGGCTATTAGGCAGGTTGGCACTAGGCGAGGTCCGCAGGTCCGTGCTCCAGATGTTCGTGTGTGTGTGTGTGTGTGTGTGTGTGTGTGTGTGTGTGTGTGTGTGTGTGTGTGTGTGTGGGTGTCTGTCTGTTTATTCAGTTGAAAGTAAGGGAGAGGAGGGTGGGGAGCATGGCTGCTGTTGTGGTGGAGGTTGTTGGTCCAAGGCTGCGTACAGATGGACAGAGGGGTGGGTGGGTGCTGGTAAGAAGTCACATTCAATTATATCAATGTCTATATCAGTCTGCCTGTTTTGAGCAACCCCCCCGTCTTCCTCCCCCCTATCTTCTCTTTTCTATTTCTCTGTAGCCTGAGGGATGCAAGATTAAAGTGCTTAGTTCTCTGCTCAAGATCTTTGTCTTGTATTTTTGGGAGGATTTTAGCTGCAGATTAAATTATCTTTCATATCCGCTGACTGTTTTATACCTTTTTTTTTGGCAATTGTAAAGTGATGTTCAGTTGAGAATATATTGTTCAATTCACTACTACTGAAATGTTCAATAACGAATGAATGAATCTGTAATCCTTTTTACATTGTTGTAGCAGAACGTGCTTATTCCAATTTTACAAGAATCCCTCCCCTTTGAAATACTGTGAATTGGAAATGGCGTGTATATGTATATATATCAGACTCCAGTAAGTGGACAATATGTCGACCTGCCATATTCACAGCTGTAGATTGCCATGCCAGTGTCATTAACGACTGCCTAAACAATCACCTTACCACAACCACTACTCCCAACACCTGCCAGACCCACAGCTTTTCCACCGAGCCAAAGAGAGATGGACAGAGAGTTGCCTATTCCCGGAACTGGAAACGCAGCATGGATAAAATGGCTTGTTTTTTTTTAGGGTCCCTATTACATTACTGAATGGACTTTCAGTAATCCCTTTATAGCTAAAAAAGAGCTAAAATGCCATTAATTATTCATTTCCCCCGGCTGGTGGGAAAGAGGAGAGGTGCTCCTCGGTTTCCATCAGCTATTAGTAAACAAATCAATGCCGCAGGCTGAGCTCGCTGTCAGCACAGAGCCATCTGCCCTTTACCATGACTTTCAAGACCAGGCCAGAAATGGACCTACATGATACATGATAATGTCTCCTGAGGTTAAATTAGTCTTTGGAAAAGACCAAAAAAAAGTGTTCCTCTTTGTGGATTTTGTATTAAGTTATCATGCTATTATGTTGTTTGCAGAAATAGGAGTTTGAACGCATTGCCCCACAAGGAGTTTATAGCACTTATTTATTCATGACATCAATCTAATTTGTGAGACCAGTTGTAGTTATATTACAACCCCAACTGGGTCGGTATTGGCACATTATGCCGTGAACAGGCACTCCTGAATTCACAAAGACCCACCCAACAATGCATATTGGATGTAATCAAATGGCACAGTTTGAAGCCCCTAATCCAATTTCTTTTACAAGATACATTGTAATTTGGTATCGCCATAATTATGAACTGAGTTGTGAAACGTCTGTAAGGGAATTCAATTTGCTGGGAGAAGAAGAGTAATATGATTGGGAACTGGAAAAGTCGATACAGCAATGCTCGTCATCTCAGTGTTGATCTGAATCCTGTCTGAACGTGCTTCTTTGGGGAATTCAGCATAATTCAATTCGGTGGAGCTAACCATGCTGCCTGTCCCCTCCATGTTGTAGACAACTGCTCTGTCTTGATTTAGACTGCCAAGGCAGGATCCCTGCCATGGGAGTCATTGTGATGACTAGCAGAAGCTTGATTAGAAACTACACAGGAACATTACAAACGCAAGGCACAGAAAAGAAAAGCTCCTTAGCCCCCTCACCTTTATTTCTCGCAAGGGATCTTGAGACAAAGCCTGCATTTTCAAATGCAGGGAGAAGGTGCAGAATGTGTTGGTGCACTTGACAAATAGCCAAAGTGCAGACTCACCATCAGTGACAAATGGCCCGACAGTGAAATGTATAGATATGCAGTGAGAGCTCCACCCTGACGGAGACAGAAACATGAGAGGGACCAGTGTAGAGGCCATTTTAACGTTTGCAACTGTTTGATTCCGTTTCTCTGTCTGTCTCGCTCCCCCTACGCTACTCTCATCTTCCTCCTGTTTGAATCGCCCCGAGGACTTATATATTAACCTGCTAAGGATGCAGAGCTACAGAGGGCAGACTTCCTCTATCTTTGTTTGAGTGGAAATAGCCGCTGTATTGTGTTGTTCCATTGACCGCTTGACATTCCAATACGCTGTGCTCTCCATGGACGCTGATAAGAACTTGATCGCTAGTTAGAGTACCTCTCCTATCATAGGAGCGGATGCTTTCTTGCCATTATTTTATCCGTGAAGATAAGATTAAAAAGACTGGCTTACACTGCACATAGGTAATCAGAGCTGAGACGAAATAGCACCTCTAATGCCAATGCCCAATGTCAACAAAATCGATAAGTCCGTCCCCTCCGAAAATGAAAGCACTTTTCCTTCTCCGCTTTTAGATAAGAAGTCCAAGAGTGGTTGACACGTGAGATCAACGCAAACAGTGTGTTTCCCTCCACTTCATGAGATGTAGGGTGTTGTAAGGGTGATGTAAACTGTCTGCCTCCTTTATTTATGGCCACATTCTTCCAATCTGCTAACGTCTTTTTATTTGAGTCAGTCAGATTCGATTGTGCGTGTTGCGTCGTGTCTGTGGGAGAAGCTCATAAAAGCTGCACGGCCCAGTGAAAGGCCATTATACTCACTGGGAAAAGAGGGGAGTGTGTCCCTGGAGCCAGATGGGGAATGAACTCAAGAACAAATAACTCTTCCCTTGCTTTGTTATCGGGGGTCCACGATGGTGGAGGGAGAGCGGCTGTCCTTTCAAAAGACTAGTGGCTTGATCAGCAATCGAATTGTCATTACACACACTGATCAGCCTCAGCATCCCCTAAACTTCCACACCTACTACGTAACTCCTGGAGGTTAGCATTGTAGATTTGACTCATTGTCTGTGTGTGTGTCTGTGTGTGTATGTGCGTGTGTGTGAGGTTGTGGGTGTTTATGTGTGTTATGTGTGAATCTCTGCATTAGTCCATGATAGTGTTGGTGTGTATGTGTGTGTATGTGTTTGTACCTGCAGGGTCGCAAGTGGTCCTATACTATACATCTCCTTTACAATGGTGGAGCGGGGTAAAGGGGAAGCAGAGGGAAATCATTGCTTGGAGAAGGGAGAGTGAGAAAGAGAGGGAGAAAGGGAGGGAGAGAGAAAAAGCTATTCAACAGGGTGGCCCACGGTGGCAAAGCCATTTCCAATAATGTCCTCTTTCTGCAACAACAATTGTGTTTAACCCCAATGGCTTCGGCTGCCCACTATTTGTCACCCCCCCCCCTCCACACACACACACACACACACACACACACACACACACACACGCCCACACGCCCACACGCCAACACCTACACACACGTTGGGGACACTATCGTGGATACATCATCTCATGCTGCTCTACTCATCTGCTCATGCTGCTTCTCCGCCAGGACAACAGCAGAAACATGTTAAACTCTGTGGCAGAGTTAATGCCCTAAATCTAGTGTTAATCACGGATAAAAGGATAATTGAAAGTTATTTTAGCTTGTCGTCGTTTTAACTTTCGCTCATTTGCTATCTCACATTCCTAAAACTTCTGTTAGTAGGTTTTATTAGGCACTCGGAATATGGTGCAGTTTTTTGTAGCCTACTGACTTGGTAAAACCCATATCTTGTAGGGTATATAACTAAAAGCGTGGCGTTGTTTTGTAAAACTAGTGAACTTATTTTTTGGCAAAACTAAGGGAAAGATTTGTGCAGCAAGAAATAAAAATGTTGTACAGTGTTTTTAGAAGGAGGAAGGACTTTGTTTGATATGTGCCGTCTTGGTAGTTCTCCTATTAGAGCTGTGATGAAGATGTAAGATACCAATGTTTTTCCTCTTCCTCGTATATATCCTGGTTTCATTTGTTTCTCCACATCTTTTCCTCTTTCTCTCTGCCAGTCTCTCTAATCTGTCTCCCCGCTCCTTGTCTGTCCCCGTGCTGCCGAGCGGTGTGGAGGTGATTTATGTGTGACACTCACTGAAATCCCACTGCAGTATCTCTCACACACATACACACACACACACACACGCACACATGCACACACACACACACACGCATGCAAACACACGCGTGCACACACACACACACACACACACACACACACACACACACACACACACACACACACACACACACACACACACGGACGCACACAGGTAAGGCTGCAGCTGTGATATATTTTAATTACAGATTTAGTCAGAAGTAATTAAGGTTTTATATCTAGAGGGACAGCTCAATTCCCCCCTTCTCCCAAACCTCTGGCTTTTCAACCACCATCACACACATGCGTGTTCAAACAGTTGTGCACATACTGTATACACACATGCACATAAACGCATAAGTAAAATGTTTTTTTCTTCCATATGGAACATTCTCTTTCCTCTGTTCTGAGATATTTTTTTCTTTGTTTTTCTTTTAATAAGAAAATACTTGAACATTTTAAAGCTGGGCAGAGGTTGCAGTAGGTCATCCAGTATTTACTCGTGACAGAATAAAATAAACAATGTATAATCTGGCTGTGTGAATACGTACTCTAACTCACACAAATTCACGATCTAACGTTACGAATGACAGTGGAATGTGTTATTTCGCAAGAGAATACGTCAGGATCGATTGTGGAACCACCGTACGGAGGAAGGGACTGTGGAAAAGTACGAGATGATGATTTGTGTGGAAACAACAGGCTTTACACTGTAAGCTGGCTTGAGGATGAGATTGGGAGGTGGTGTGGTGTTTTTGCGGTGTTCCGACAGAGGAGAGGCAAAGCTAAAGTGCTGCTGAGCGATGGATGTTCCTCTCTGTGTTTTCGCTTGTACGTGTACATTTTGTCTGTCAGTGCATGAGTACACGCAGCTTTTTAGTATGTGGTCGTGTGCGATTGGGGCGCCGCCCCTTGAGGCCGTCTGCGTGAGCGCCTCGTATCGATCACGCACGTTTTAGTATTTTTAGTATTTCTGGAGCTTATTGAGCTTATTGTGCGTAATCACTGGGTGTCATGACATTTCACTGCATATATATATGATCGTATGTTTATGTATTTGACAGATAATCTCTTGAATCTTGAATCTTGTGTTTGAGTGTGTGTTTGCATAGCACAGGTGGAAAGACTTCTTGGGGATTACTGTGTATCTGAGAAAGGAGAGAGGTGGTAATTGCATTTTAATTACAGTCTTGATGGTTTTGTGCACTGCCAGATGGAAGGTTCTTTACACATATAAGCACAAAATAAATTAGCCCTCTGCAAGATAAATCAGCCCTTCAATGGCTCATCCCTAACCCTTTTAGGAGCCAGGGGTGATGGTTATTAGCTCCGGCTAGTTGATCTCCAACCTAGACCCTTCACTCTGCATCCTTTTTTTTTTCATCTTGGTGGATCACCCTCTTTGCAAAAGGTTCCTCGATACCAATGATCATCACTTAGGCAAAGCAAAAGAAATCCCATTCATAATGAAGGAAATATGATACCTGCTTTATATTTCTAATAGTTTTACACTTTCATTTCCCTCAGTGTATTTAACAGATTTTGTTTTTTCAGCTGCTCACAGAGTGTTAATTATAAGAATACATTTAAAAAAAATTCATAAGGCATACAATACATTATATATAAAAGCAAAGAAGGATAAAAGCACAGAAATAAAAATATTTAAAAAATACATTAAAAAAAACCCATAAAAATCACAGAGATAACATGATAGGAGTGTAAAGTGCGTATAAGTGTAAATTAAAACAGGCCTACACACTACAATCATGGCGAGACTCAAACCTGCAGCCACTTGGTTGTTAGGACTCAAACCCAGTTAGAGATGCAGTAGGATTGTTACTACACACTACAGAATGAAAATCAAGATTATAGATGAAGGGTTAAAGATTAAAGTGCAATTTAACAGCCTGATTCACTGAAAGAAATATCATATATAAAGTTTTGGGGCAAGCCTGAGATCTTCTGGAAGTTTGTTCCATAGCATACCAAACAAAACATATAGGAACTAAAATAGATAATACACTTGTAAATGCTGGATGCATTGCTGCTGGATTTCACAGCTCTAACTCTAACCCTAGCAGATTACACTATTGCACTGGTTGAGCCACTTTGTGAATGACCTTTGGCAGCATGTTCATTGAAAAAGCAGTTTGCCAATCCTAAACTCCCTACGCTCACCTTCTGGGCTTAATGATCCAAAAATGGCTGTGTCATAATATCAGGAGTCAGCAATTTTGGAAGTCATTCTTACTCTGCGTCATTTGTTTTTATAATTTTGACTTTTTAACCATCACGTTACACTGATATTCCATTTAATATTATAATCACCTGAAGTCTCTTAAAGGGATTGTTAGAGCCAAAATGGTGACGTTGGCATGTGTGTCCTTGCCGAAGCAACTTAAAGAGCAGTTATTGCAACTGTAAATGCAAAACTGTAACAAATGTCTTTGTTATCTCCTATCATTTATCTGAGTAGGTTGATAAGATAACCCTATCTTAACCCAATCCAAGTCATGACCTTGTATTTTCAATTTGCCAAAGAAACTGTTGCTACCTTTTGCCTTTGTGAGACTGGACCCTGGAGCCCAGAGTTTGAGGTCAGGTAGAAGAGGAAGTTGAAATGTGAAGTCAGAGTCAACTTGGTCACTCTCTGTCAAGGTGAGTCCTCCAGCTGTGGTTCCCCATGATAGGTCGGCCCTCACAGGCCTCTGCTGCTGTCACGACCCACCGTCCTGCGGCTGTTTGACCCGTGGCTGTTCCACTCTGCCTTCTCTCTCTCTCTCTCTCTCTCTCTCTCTCTCTCTCTCTCTCTCACCATCTCTCTCTCTCTCTCTCTCTCTCCCTCTCTCTCTCTCTCTCTCTATCACTCTCTCCCCCTCCACTCTGCTCTTTACAAACTGTCTGAGGGAGATAAGGCAAACCTGATAAGCTGACGTCCGTCGAAACGCTCACCCATCTGTGCAGACCTATACCTCAGAGGAGAAAATGTATTTATATATCACAGGTTCACATGCCTGCTCTGGGCACGATAGCAACTTAATAGGTTTATGATACAAGGGAGAAAACGCCTGCTGTCTTTACCTTTCGGACTAATGCCATGGATTGCAACAAGGGACAGAGAGGTGGTGACTTGTCGGAGGGGTAGTTCATCAACTGTTTTAGTACTGGTGGCTATTTTGTTCTCCCTCTGTCACCTCACCAAAAGGTCAATTCAATCTTAACACCAGAGCTTATCAAAATTTTTCGAGCGTTGACTTATATTTTAAACATACAACTACTTTTAACCTTCAATTATTCTTGCTAAGATGCAGTAATGGCTTCCTCACTGGTCTGTTTGGAGGTCTGTGTATGTGTCTGCATGTCGGACGGCAGGTAGCCGCAGTTTGACAGCCTTAATGGCGTCGGTGCATGGGTCATTTTAATAAATTTACCAATTATAGAAACACTCTGTTGTATCCTAGCCTGCAGCCAAAACCATCGCTTTTGTGAGGTTTTTTTTGTTGTTGAGCACATTACGGACTTGATGCTTGGTCCAATGTGGAAACCAGATGGGGTAATTTGCTGAGAAATGACCTGTGTTGCTTGTAATATAAACTAGGCAGCACAATTTTGAAAACACAATGACACCACGGACACAGTGTTCCCAGACCTTAATCTACTTATCGTATGGATTTTTTCATGGCTTGAAATAGGCATTTATTTGGCTGTCAATTTTTTTTTTTCCGTAAATATGCAGCTATTTTGTGTTTTAGTGATGCGGATTAGTTCAAACGCCACAGTTGTTGCAGATTTTCTCCAAGACGCAAGAAATAATCATAACAAAATTATATAAAGTAAACCATTGCGCCTAATTATTTTCCTACACTGTGAGCGTCACACTTATTAACTAATTAACACAAATTTCAGCAAATATGCAGATTCTATTTTTCTTCCAATGCTGGATCCATATTTTCTTTACCAATAAGTATGAGGCTGAAGATAATACCTGTGTGATGGCTGATCACATGGTTCCATGTTATTCTGCTCTATATGTTTGCAGCTGTGTGTTGTTTATCCTGTGTCCTCCCTCCATATTTCCCATCATGGCCCTGGCAGGGAAAGTGTGTGTTTAGTGGGATTAGAGCTGCTTGTCTCTTCCTGTGGTGTCTTGCTAGCACACATAGTTCGGTCCAATCTGCTTACAGTTGACTGAATTCCTGCTAATCCCTATACAGGGGATAGAAAACATTGGAACATAGGGTTAAATTACCAGCTGCTTTGGCCTCCCGTTGAACGCCTGCACCTGTCGCCCATTGATGCCCAGGTCGAATCCCATTTCTGATAGAGGGGTTTATTATGTGGTTTACAGTAATAATGCTGTGCTTTATTTATACATGCAGGAAAATGATTTTCCTTTGAGCCTCTTCAGAAGAAGTCAGAATCACAAATAAGAACTCGTTGTTTTTCCTAAAAATACTGTATTTGTCCCAGCTTCGCCAAGGCATCCGTCCAATTGTTAAAAAAACCCTCCTTCACTCCATGTTCTACTCAGTCACTTAACGGAATGGCATGGCCTCTGAAACCGCATTCAAACCGCATACAAGTAACTACATTTTTTTAGGTGGTTTTCTAGATCTACGTACAGCTGTACTCTGCAGCTGGAGACACAGCGATAAGCATTAGGACAAAAATGGCTCCTTACAGACGTGTGATTATTAAAGATTCTACAAAACGACAGCCTCTTGTGTGCACATACCCTCTATCCCTTGTTCTGTCTCTCTCTTTCCCTCTGTCTCCCTCTCACGCACACACACACACACACGCACACACACACACACACACACACACACACACACACGCACACTCTCATATGCACACACACAAACACAGTGACACAACTCACTTGTATCCTTTGTCTCTGATGTGCCAACGGTTGTTGATAATGAGATTCCTACTGGATGGGGAACTCCAGGGAGACTGACTGACGGCCCACTTTAAACACCACAGCCTCCGTCTTCCTCCTCTGGTCCTCTGAGACGCAGGATGAAACAAGGATGGAAAAGAGAGGGAAAACATACTGTTTCACATTCTCAATCACACACACACACACAACACCAGCATTTCTTTCTGGAATCAACCCCAACATCACACACTTTTGTGTGTTGTGTATTGTTTGATGCGCGCACACACACACACACACACACACACACACACACACACACACACATACACACACACACACACACACACACTAACACACACACACAGTCACACACACTCGCACACACACACACACACACGCACACACACACACACACACACACACACACACACACACACACACACACACACACCCACACACACACACAGTCACACACAGTCACATCACCAAAATGACAATGTGGGGATGCTTTGGACCCTGTTGAAATCCTTTAAGACGAGCCTGTGATGGCTGCTTTAAGGAAATACTAGTAAGAGTGTGTTTGCTACTCAGCCGAGTTAAGCGTAGAGAGAAAGTATTCTGAAAACAAAACGTTTTGGATGTTACACGACGTGTTTGTTTTTTGAGGGAGGACGTACTCTCAGACCTTTTATCGAAGTAAAATAGCAATTACCTTGACACAAAATTACTGTGAAAGTAATTTTTTGAATCCTTAACATATTAACAGTACTTCGTGCCCTGATAAAACAGAGCCTGTAATAAGTTCTATTGTCTGTTTTCTCTCTGCAGATGATGATCATGCAGATCCTGACAATTTACAAAGAGGTTGTGTTATAGTAATTTACAAGGATATGGACCTGGTCATTGATGAGCAGTTTGATGGACGCAGTCTGGTCCAGTTTTTAGCTTTGGCTTGCTTTTGATATAAATAACTACTAATCTTTTTTTTTTTTTTTTTTTTTTTTACTTTAAAAGTAACGTGACATATACGTACAGTAGATGTAAGAAGTAAGAAAGTTTAGGTTTTTACTTTGAATTGTAGTGTAGTAAAAATAGAAACTCACCATAACCAAAGGTTTCTAAAGTGTATTTAGAAAAGTACAGTAACATGTCCTTTGTTACTTTCCAACACTGGTGCATTTCTGTGTCCTATAATGTGCACGAATGCATTCATGGATTTATATTCATACAAATATGCAAACACATGTGAAAATGTGTGTGTGGGTGTGTGTGTGTGTGAGATTGTCTGTGAGACCGACTGAAGACGAGGATAATTACCTTCCCCGTGCCGTCAAGTCAGCTTGTGTGTGTGTAGCAATGCACGTGCTGCCGCCAGGCTACGTGCACGCAGCATATAGTGCATGTGTCTCCCATACGCATGTTTGATGAACTACCTGGTGCCAGAGAGGACAAACAGAACTAATTTCCTGTCGCTGCCGTTGGACCTCGTCTCTATTCCCATTTCCGGCCTCTTGTTCACACCACAATAACGCCGCTTTACAGTCGCTGTGCTTGCGCTTAATGTGTTTTAGGTCGCTTGCTGCTTTCAGAGGCTGGCACTTCCCCGCCACGGCCTAAGTGATGTGTTGTTTGAAGAGGTTACATTAAGTTTTATGTCGTAAATAACAGGAGTACAAAATATGGAAATGTGCGTAAATTGACCTGCAGGAAATTTCTGTTCTAGTAACACATTTTCTCTGGTATTAATCCACAGAAAATGTGTTACTAGAACAGAAATAGAAAGAAAAAGCAAAAAATCTTGAACAACATCAGATCAGTCCAAAGAAGATCCTAGGTGCTCTGGAAATGAAAAGAGAGTTGACAAAGCAATTCAATGTAAAAAGCCTTTACTGTCTTATGGCTGTATCAGTTTAAAGACTTCATATAAATAAAACCCTGCACAACCTGTTCTTAAACCACACTATATTGGCATGCTTATTAATAAGGTCTGCACCAAAAGTCTTGTCTGAACTCAGCTCTTGTGAGACTTGGAGTTAGGGCAACATGAGATTATTAGTTGAATAGTGATTTTCTTCCCTTTTAATTTGTGCTCCCCGGGCTAGGCGGAGGTAATAATCCTGCCTAAATGGAAAACATTGCACGGCAGTAATCCAGCCGCCTCTCTGCTCCATCAGTGTCTTGGTTAAACAATCTTCCATGGTAATGAAGTGCTAATCTGCATAGCTTTTGCACAAAACATCAGCCTGTCTCCGTGGGCCAGAGCAGGTACACAATTCAATGATCTTGTTTCTTCTTGTTTGCTCTTTTTTTAAATAAAAATATTTATTTACAGGGGGAAGTCATTCAAATGTGGCATTGCAAAGCAGGGAATAAATAAAAACAGGTGCCGTTGAAGACCCAGGAGAACCTTCACACGGATGAAAATTTCTTAGAAACTGAGCCCCCTGTTTGAAATGTATGTCTGTTGTCTGCTGAATATATGTACTCACTCCCTAAACTACACATGAATGTCGACTGAACGTGTGAACGGTGACCACCCTTCTTCACACATTCAATCAGCGCACAGCTTTCCAATCACCTTCCAACACATTCATTTTATATTAGGGTGCTGTGCACAGTAAACTATGGCATCAGCCATCTAAATATATTAATCCATTTGCACTTTCCCCCGTTGATTAGAGTGCATGTGAAATGTGACACTGGCTGCCTGGTGTAGGGCAGCGATGGCCTGAGGTGGCAGCAGCAGGCTGCCTTTCATACCCAGCCACACACACATCCACACCATGATTTATTGCCTCCCTGAGCGCACGCACGCACGCACACACGCACACACACACACACGCACACACGCACGCACGCACGCACACACGCACGCACGCACGCACGCAAACTCAAATTCGTTATATGAGTGCACAGAGGAATGCAATCACAAATACATGCATGCAGTACACACTGGGAGGTACACATACACACAGTAGTCCACACATATACATGCATGATCACTCATACATCTACATACATGCCTGTACACTGGTTTGACTTTTCAAAGAATCACAAAGACTAAAATTCCTGGACAACAGCAGTGAGGCTGGAATGCATGGATCCATAAGTCTAAATGTGTGTTTTCATGTGTGAGCAAACTGTATCGGCCACATTTAAGGCTGTTTTAATATGGATCTCTGGTGAATCTAAAAATGTGAAGGAGAGAGAGTCAATCTCACGAGAGAGGGAGAAGATTAGACAATTTTGCTGATGAGCAGAACAAACACAATGGCAATAAGAAAGTTATTAGGGGCGAGATTGCTCCAGAAAATGCTTAATTTTTTTTTACACATCATCTCTGAGGAGTGTGTATGTGTTTATGTACGTTGTGTGTGTGTGTGTGTGTGTGTGTGTGTGTGTGTGTGTGTGTGTGTGTGTGTGTGTGTGTGTGTGTGTGTGTGTGTGTGTGTGTGTGTGTGTTTGCATACCTGTGTGTCTATGTGCTTGTATGAGTCAATGTGCTTTGACTCCACTTTTTGCCCTTTAATATCATGACGGAGGGGGGTGTAACTGTTAACAGAGCAGAGAGAAAGAGAAAGGATCAGACACCCCATACAGTGTAGATCAGGAGTCCATTGCAAATGTGGCAGAGGTCATAGTCAATCTCAGAAGGAGCAGATCTCACATATTAGCGCCCATTGAGACGGGAGACCCTCCTGCTCTCTATCATGAAAAGCAAGACCAGATGTGATCAACAAGGACCCTGTGAATGTCCGTGCTGGACGCCTTTATTGAGGAGGCATCGCCGCCAAGAAACAGAAGAACATACAGATCAGGGGCTTTTGGGCCTTCTCATCGCTTCCCATTTAATTTATCCCAATTTATATCTAACAGAATATTTTACTGACAGACTGTTGATTGTACCCTAACAGTTACAATAAATGTGTTCATATGGGGGCTAAGAGTGCAAATTTGCTCCTTTTACTATTTTGTCTCTATCCTCCATTTTCTTACACTTTGACATACATATAAAGCCACCGTTTGTGTCGCTTCTCCCAAACCAGAGGAACTCCTGCATTGTGGGGTTTTTCAATGTTAAAGTAGCTGTTCCCTCTAGTTTTCTTCCTGTTTTTTTCTCCCTCTTAAAAAAGAACCCTCTCTCTCTCTCTCTCTCTCTCTCTCTCTCTCTCTCTCTCTCTCTCACTCTCTCTCTCTCTCTCTCTCTCTCTCTCTCTCTCTCTCTCTCTCTGTCTCTCTCTCTCTCTCTCTCTCTCTCTCTCTCTGTCTCTCTCTCTCTTTCTCTCTCAGACAATAACACCAGCTCTGGAGAGCGGTTACATGACACTGTTTTGAGCTGCTTTTTTTGACATTGTGATAAGGGGAAGACCGCAATCCCCCAAATCCAAAGTCAGTGTAGCCCACGCTAGTCAGACTGCTATCTAGTTGTCAGTCAGCGCTGCGGTGTGGGGCAGGCGTGCAGTCAGCGGTAATTGACGTGAGTGGAGTTGACATCCTGGGCAGAGCACTTCAGGTTGGTCTCCGACTGGGACTGCGCAGCCCATCATTGCCAGTTATTAAGCAGCTCTCGCTCGGCTGCGCTCACTCAGAGGGGAACAGCCCGACTCCGGGTGTGTACACATGCTCGCGTGTGTGTACGCGACAAAGATAGTTGGTTGGGCGGGGTGTTTTTAGCTACCACTGTGTGTGTGTGTGTGTGTGTGTGTGTGTGTGTGTGTGTGTCTTGAGTTTGCTTTTCTCAGAAAAATCCAGCAACCATACAAGTCAGGCCAGATGAGGACGGTTGGAGCTAGTTAAGTTTTGCGCTTTGGTTACTTTTAAGTTGTAGGATATAGAGAAAATACAATTTAATGTGGGAGGAACTTTTGAAGCATCAATGGTGAAATTGAATACAACCTTTGCTAAAGTAGGATACTTGTTATGGAGTATTTTAATTTCTGCATGTATGATTCTAAAGCTGGTTCTAAAGCTGAACTACTATATCTGAAATTAACTTCAATTCGGTTGTTTTAAATAATGACACAATACAAATTTTCTTCATTTTTGTACGAGTTGAAAATGAAGCTTACTACTCTTCAGGTAAGATAAGATATAGAACACTTTACTAATCCTGGGTGAAAATTCATGAAATAAGTATAACAGAACAAAAAAAAAACATTCAATAATTGTAAGGTCGGAATGACAATTAATCAGTGTCAATTGTGTTGCTTAAGCCAAAATTTAAACCTATTTTCACACAAGCAGATAGATCTAAAAATATTGTAAGTTGTAAAATACTTATCATTTAATAAAAATTTGAAACAATCCAGGTTGTTAAAAATCTATTTGAGAATGTGCTTTTTATTCTTATAATGTAGGAAGCATAGAGGTATGTATATATTTAGACACACATTCTGGCAAAGTGGTTGCCCCGTAAAGCCTGTGGCATTGTTTGTGTCAAGTCTGTGGGATACTTGAGTCTGATGATTGGCCCTGTTTGAATTGGAAGGTCGCAGTGCTTACAGAGGATGTTGCTCTCGGCTTCAGGCTTGGTTGACTTCCTTGTCTCACTATGTCCCTCTCTGCCTCCCCGGCTGCCATATTGTCTGATTGGATGGCCTGCTGGTTAGCTGACTGGGTTGTTGGCTTGCTTGCTAGACCCCGCTCTGTTAGCGCTCTGATAAAACCAGCCATGCATTGGTGTGCTGTGCAGTGCTGTGCTGGGACATCTGCCCTCTGCTGAGCCTCTTGTGCGAGTGCTGCTATTTTCTGTTAGACCTGCTGCCGTGGGGTTTGTCATTATTGTTAAATTTGTACTGGTGTTTGTTGGGCTTATTATTGTTGACTGTGGGTTGTGATGTTGCGTTAACAGGACAGTGTCTTGTTTTTTAAGCTGTAGAAATTGAGGGCGGTGGCACTAATATGCAGGAGGTCACAGCCATGTGACGGTGCAAGTCCTAGTGACATCCATCAACCCTCCAATCAAGACCAAACCTGAGCTGGACCTGTGATGTGATGGAGTGACCCGCTCACTGCTTCCAGCAAGCGGAAGCCAAACTTCCCATCAATCAACCCAATCTTCCACCTTTCCCTTTTCTCCCTCTCTTATTCTCTTTTGCTCTTTCTGCTCTCTCTCCCTCTTTTTACCACTTTCAGGACAATATTTTGTTTTTTTACTAAATCATCAATACAGGTACTCCTCACTTAACGACCTACCTGTTCAACGACCGTTTGGACTTACGACCAGCTCTCAAACCAATCTGTATTGTGTGTCTGCGTACAATCCCGCAGCTGTGCGCGCTATATACACTATATATACTATATATACTTGTATACTATATCCACTATATATACAATATACACTATATACAGTATTTACACTGTATACATCTCATCTCATCACCGTTCTCAGTCTCAGTCTTGTTCCCGCAGTCTGTCAGTATTCACTACACAATCGTCACAATCGCCACGCCATTTCCCCTACGCTGTCACAGCGTGGGGGAACTGTAAAGCTATGCTTGCAAATAA
Organism: Zeus faber; assembly: GCF_960531495.2. Taxonomy (NCBI): domain Eukaryota; kingdom Metazoa; phylum Chordata; class Actinopteri; order Zeiformes; family Zeidae; genus Zeus; species Zeus faber. The sequence continues at coordinate 45,142,340 of NC_137193.1, forward strand.
GTGGACAGAGTGCAATGATATTTTTGTTGAATGCAGTGCATGTGTGCGTGTGCCTGTCAGTGGTCTGGTATGCCTTTGGCCCACAGTGTCTTGCCGGGTTGCCACTCTGCTGTAGAGCGCTTAAATAAGTGAAGGTGTCGGCACCCGACAAAACAACAGTGTCGCCGTTTCCCTGTCACTTTGGAATGACAAGGGCTTCCCTGCGCTGCCGCCCCCCCCCACCCCAGCGGATCACAGTCCCAGGCTCATGAATATTAACACAGGCTGCACTGTACAGTAGGGAAACCCTGGAATCCTGCATTAATATTGATGGCAGGTCCCTTATGAGCCTCCAAAATCTCCACGTTGGTGTAGTACCCTATATTCAAAACCGCCTCCTTTGACGTAAGCACAATTGGAACCTTGCATAACAAGGGCCTTTTCATAAGAACAGCGATATGTGTTGACTCTCTTGATGTGCAGGTATTGGCTTTCAGGGGTTTCAAGGGAAACTCTGCCGCGTGTGCCCTCTGAACTGTCCATGGTGCAGAAATGCTGGCCCTGTTTTTCAGAGGGAATGGCAGGAAAGCCCACAGCTGAATACTGCCCTGGGTCTGTGTCAATGTAAATCACAGCACCCTTAATGAATATTAATGCCAGTACCTCCATTAGCTTGAGGAAATATTCATGGCCATTTCAGTTCTCTGAGGCGCCTCAAAGAGTCAGTGAGTAATATGATCTGCTTCTAATGCCTTTCCATATGGCCCGCTATTTATGTGGCGCGATTGGAGCATATGATATGGCGTTGTAGCCTCAGCGTAGATCAAATGAGCAGTGATTTAATCAACTCAAACTCCTACGAAGGTGAAAGTTGCGAGGTGAGGTATTCATGGTGAGATTTCATCTCCATGCTCCCTCAAGGTCTTTTTTGACCTTATGTTGTGTATATCCTGCACTTTTGTAAATATTCTTTGCTCAGCTATTATGTACATTTTTATATTCTTGCGTGCTTGTTTTATTTTACCTCATTGATATTGCTGTTTTTGATACTTTTTTTATTACTCTATTTTATTTACAATATTGTGGCTGGCTCTATGCAAGAACTCCATAGCCACCCGTATCTGCTTCCATGCTGTCTTTTTCTGCTTATGATAATAAAACCATGGAACCTTGAACCTGGAACCCTTTCAAAGTGCTATCAAAACAAGAGCCTGTTTTATTGAAGAAAAGTGCACATAAAGATACAAATACAGCAACACACACATACTGACTTACCTCCACTTAAAAACCCAGACGCACCCCGCCCACACACACACACACACACACACACACACACACACACACACACACACACACACACACACACACACACAGACACACACACACACACACACACACACACACACACACAGACACACACACACACACACACACACACACAGACACACACACACACACACACACACACATAACACACATACTGTAACACACACACAAACACACGCACACACACACATAAGAGCAACAGATCCGGTCGCTCATCTGGGCCTGCTGGAGTGTGAAGCGTCACCTCTCTCCTCTCCCAGAGAAGGCGTGTTGCTCTGGTCCGGGTCTTGGCCGTGGAAGTCCAGCTCGGCTCCAAGTCCCATCAGTCAGCCTTCGCTCCTCCATGGTTGAGAGCGGCAGGACAGCGGAGCAGATTTCTCAGTGTTTCCCGACACTGACGGAGGCTGAGCCTGCCAACATACATCAGCACAGCGGCACCAGAAGGCAGAGGCTTGTCTTGTTTTGTTTGTGTGTGTGTGTGTGTGTGTGTGTGTGTGTGTGTGTGTGTGTGTGTGTGTGTGTGTGTGTGTGTGTGTGTGTGTGTGTGTGTGTGTGTGTGTGTGTGTGTGTGTGTGCATGTGCAAGTGCAGATGTGTTACCTGTATTTGCAGATGTTCACTTTGTGCATTTGTGCATAAACCAGAATAAGAAGAATCTTTAATTGTCACGCAACACACCACACTACACGCCACCTCATAGATAATATCATCAAAATTACTAAAAGTACAAAATTGACATTTCTACTAAGTATATAAGTGCTTGCTCTTTAAGTATCAAAAGTAAAAGCACTTGATGCCATATAACAGAGCTTAAAATATGTGTAAGTGCTACTGTACCTTTTTGCTGTAGATGAGTGCTCATGCAGATCCTGATTACAATTTAGAAAAAACATGTATAGGATATACTTTTGATGTATATAAATATAAATATGCTTTTTTGATTTTTTTTCCAACTAAACTAATGACTGATAGAAATGTAGCATTAAAAGTCAGTAATGTCAAAAGTATAGATATTTTCTTTGAAATGTCTTAAAAGAGAAAAGTCTGAATATACTTAAGTAAGTACAAATACTCAAAAAATTTACCTCAGGACAGTAACATTGTACTTTTTCATTTTTCACCGCTGTCAGTGAACAAGGATCATCATAAAACACTCTTCAGGTAAAGAAAGCAAGACGAGCTCTAGCGCTAGGATGGTTGCTTTTGACTCTCACACAATCTGGGATACCTTTCCAAATTTAGCTCTTATCATCGCAATGTGTTCTGATATCGATAATAGACATTAGCTGAGTCAGGTCTGAGGGAGAGTAATGACAGGCCGTTCTTTCTTCATTACCTGGGACGCCGGCCACCACACGGCTGTTTGGCTCATTAGCACACGGGCAGTCAGGATCTATCCTCCGCCTCATTGTTATCACTGTTAATGGCACGATCGGAGGGGAGAGGCAGGACGCTGCTGCCAGTATGCATCGCTCTTTCTCTCCACCTGTCAATACCACACTTTGTTTTACCCTAATCTCTCTATACATTTCTCTCCATCCTTCTTTTCTCTTCTTCCTTCTTCCATTCTAT
>NC_137193.1:45145415-45200387 GCF_960531495.2 Zeus faber
TTCTCTCTTTGAAAGGTGACAGATAACATGGAATAGAATTCACTGAGGCACTTGAGAATCGTCTGGGGTGTATTCTCACCTCACAATATAATATTATAGAAAACAGTTTGCACACCCAATTTACAGATGAGGGAATTTCTGCTCTGTTAGAAGCTGGCTTTTGTCGACAGATAGGAGGGCGCATGTGCCTGTCGGGTCAGCAACTCCTGGGCACACGCTTTAAAACGAATGGACTATCTGTCTTAATCTTTTAACCTATCCACATGATGTGTTGTGTGCCCTCACATTAGGCACGGTTAGCGTAAATTGCCTTTTTTTTTTTCATGCGAACCACATTCTTCACAAATTTTGCTATAACTTAGCACACTTTTTTTTTATCTGTGCTTTGGCCTTCATGAAATCTCACAAAAAGCGATTGGGTTTCTTCAGAACATAATGCCCCCCGAGTTTATCTTCATTTTTCATTTTATCGTTTCACCTGTTAGCCTATGTAGCTGGTAGCTGGTTGGTGTGTTTTTCCATTGGCAATTCATCTCTCTTAGTCCCACACCTCAGCTTACTCCGTGACACTGCAGGACCAGAAGCACTTTTTTATTGTTTTTCTCATTCTGCTTCCTCCCACAGCCAGTAAGACAGCAGAGCTAAAACATGTATTAAATTGTCTCGTTCCTTTAACCTTGGCTTCTGATAATGATTTTTAGTGCAAATTAAAGATGGTTGCGAGAGCAATTGAGATGAGAAGAAAGGACCCGGGTCGCAGAATGTAAGCATATTGGCTGTGTCTTGTCACAGCGTTTCCTCCTGCGTATCAAGAGTTTCTCATGAAATACACTATCATCCCCTCATGAAATATGCCCCTTGGGCAAACTTACTGCCCTCCCATTCTTACGAGGGGAAAGAGGATGTTTGAGTTGCAATGAAAATATCGATGTAAAGAAAACATGTCAGTCCAAAACAAGGGGGTGCGTATAATGAGCGGGTGCACGGTCCTAAGGAGAATACTAAGCACGGTGATGACAGACAGCCTGACAGGCTGGCACAGACCCTGCCACTCAGGAGGCTGGAGCAGAATCCACTGTCAGTGCCCTCGCACACTCTCTCTGTCTCTCTGGTTCTCTTTTTCTGTCTATGTCCAATTCACATTTGCAGACACAAATGCGCGCGCACACGCCACCTTTCCCGCTAGCGTGTGCGTGTGTGCTTGTGTTAATCGCAGGCCACACTGTTTTGCGTGGCAGCTCAAACCTGTCTGCAAGGTCAGAGTTGTTGTTGCTCTCTTTCCCCCCTAATGTGTCCCTTTCCAAACCGGGGTAAACAAGCAATTTTTGGTGTCTGATGCTGATGAATAACTTCTCGCAGTTTTCTTCTAGATTTCACCCAGGATTAATTAAAAATAATCTGCTGGTAGAGCAACCAATTGGATTTCATGAGTTTAGCCCTAAGTTAATTACATTCCCCCTTTCTGTAAGTTTAAACCATTTAGGAGGTTGTTTTCTTTTCTGCATCCCCCACCACCGACTCTCTTCTTCCTCTTAAACAAAAATGAGAACTAGAGGAAGATAAATGCACTAAGTACACTCACATGACTTCCCGCTAACGAGATTGCTAATTAACACTAGCCAGAGCACAGAAGGTGAGAAGATTTAGCTCGGAAAAGATGTGCTAAGTCTCACAAGTTTCTCTATCTCTCCAGACTTACAACCATAGTTTCTCTTACACAAGACTGCCTTTAATTGAACCTAATTTAATAAATACAACTGTTAAGGAGAAACCTAAATAGTCGAACACTTTGAGGAATGTTGTTTTTAAACCGGAATCTACTTCTAACCAAGAAAAAAACATTTTTAGTCTGAGTAAACACACTGGCCGACGTGGAAACATTCACCATCAGATCAAAATAGAGCCAAGCCCTTGTTCTACAGCAGGTTTAGGGCTCAAGGTCATCAATCTGTGTGTGTGTGTGTGTGTGTGTGTGTGTGTGTGTGTGTGTGTGTGTGTGTGTGTGTGCGTGTGCGTGTGCCTGCCTGCGTGCCTGCGTGCGTCTGTGTGTGTCTAGGGGCTGGAGAATAGGAGACGGTCAGCTATTATATCTCTGATGGTAGACTAATATGATGGAGCAGAGCCAGGCGGAGCAAAGCCGAGCTATATTTAGGCCACTTTGGTTCCGGTGTAACGTGGCTCTCAGATCTGCTGCAGTCCCTCGGAGCGTTTACTTTAGTTGGGCCTCCGGAGGTACACGAGTTCCCTGTTCGCCTGAAGAGAGACATCACACCGCTGGACCACGCATCTCAATGAGAAGCACACTGACTTCTACTTCCACGTACTAAAATACGCCAACAGAGAACTCTAGGAATCTTAAGCATCTACGAACCTTCCTCTTCCTTGTCGGTGGGAATATTTAAAATCTTCTAGACTCGGGGTTGTCATGTTTATCGGTGCAACATGCTAATGTGGCGTGCACGTTTTGCGAGAACATCTGAGTGTGTACTTCTGTGAGATGTCCTCCACCTCCCCTCCTCCCCTGCTCCGTCGTCTGCCAGCCAGCCCTCTGTGAAGGTCGTCAGTGGAATTGGAAAGTGCACTTTGTGGAGCCAAACAGATGCAGGACACAGATAGGCCAGCGTTTATCTAATCTTGTATCGGCCACTGTAACGAAGTACAAACACAAAGTCCTCCTGCAATCAGATGAGAGCTTTAGGAGATTTTTACCCCGTCAAGGACTTGATGTATCTGCCATCAAAGTGCTTACTGTAGGAGCTTCTAACTTGGAAGATAGAAAATGCTGCAACTTTTAAACAAATACATCTATTTTTTCCTCGTTACTTATCAGATACTCCCTTATCTTATTATTTTTCTGTGGAGTGTTTCTTTTCGTTTCTTTTCATTTTTCTTTTTTCTCCCCCTCTCTTTTTCTTTTTTCCTCACCATTCCTTTCCTCTGCTCTGCACCCCTTCACTCTCCGCTTCTCCCTTTCCATCTCGTCTCCTCCCCTCTCTTCTTCTCCTCCCTCCTCTCCCTCTCTTCTCCTCCCCTCCCCTTCTCTCCCCTCTCCTCTCTCCCCCTCCTTTCCTATCTCTCTTCTCTTCCCCTCACTCCCTCTTTACTCTGCCCTCTTCCCCTCTCCTCCTCTCTCTTCTCCTCCTCCAGCCTCCCCTCCTCCTTCTCACATCCCTCTCTCCCTCTCCTTTCCTCCCCTCCTCTACTCTCAACTCCCCTCTTCTCCTCTTCTCTTCTCTATACTCGTCTCCTCTCCTCCCCTTCTCTCCTCCCCTTTTTTTCCTTTCCTCTCCTCTTCTCCCCTCTTTCTCCTTCCCTCTCCTCTCCTCTTCTCCTCTCCTTTCCTCTTCTCCTCTCACCACATCCCATCAGTCTCCATCTCCTCTCCTCTCCTCCCCTCCTCCACTCTCAACTCCCCTCTTCTCCTCTCCTCATCTCTACACTCCCCTCTTCTCTTCTCCTCCTCTTCTCTCTCCTCCACTCTCACTCCTACTCCTGTCTCCTCTCCTCTCCTCTCTGCTCCTCCTCTCACCACACCCCATCACTCTGCCTCTGCTCTTTTGATTTTCCCCCTGTTAAGCAAATGAGTGCTCCAGAAATTGACTGCAATTTCCCCCAGTTGCCGCGGCCCCTGAGTGATTGTGTTCCCGTCTGGTGCCGGAGCCAAGGCCTCGCTGCTCTGTGGGCTGAATAATGATGCCAGCACATTGACTGAGGTCTTAAATTAAGGGTACTTATCTTAATTGAACATCTGAAATAATGTTTTATTTACAACAAAAGGAAAGGTGCCGGAGAAATGAAGCAGGCTGAAGCTTTGCACTGGTGCTGACTGCCTCTCTCTCTCTCTCTCTCTCTTTCTCTCTATCTCTCTACTGCGATCTGGTCGGTCGAGCTCCGCTTACTGAAGTATACATTACTGATGTGCTGCCTATGGCTTCGATTGCACAGTCACGTTGTGTCAAGGTCATTATAACGTTATCATTGTGGTTGAATTAAAAGGTCATCAGTTCTCTGTGTTTTGTTTCTCATTCCCGTTTGGGGGCTGCACCAATCTGGGCCTGTCTGGATGTCTATGTCTGCTCGTTACTGGAGTCTGTAATTCCAGTTAGTTTTATACATTTCAAGCAGACAAACACTGAAAGTCCTCACAAATGATCTCTTGAACTTGAACTTGAACTTGAACCCAAACCTCATTATTATAATTTTGAATTCTGATTCTAAACATGAAATCACAGTCACACTGTAGCAAACTGTATTTAATGTGGCATTCACAAAATCATGCTTTTTCTTTGTTCAAAGCTTCCAAAAGCCGTTGCGGTTATATTGTTTTTGAATCGTGATGCAATTTTGAGGTACATTTTCATGGAAGATAATTCATATAAATATAATTAATCATTCCGAGTGTGAAGGAAATTCTTCCGCAATGATCGGTGAGGTTAATCTGCCCGCTACAAAAAGACAAAACTGAGAATATCCAAGATTATTTATTCTGCAGAATAAAGAGAAAGATTCAGTACTGCTCCAAAGCAGCGCTCGGATCAATCTCTTATCACAGAGAAAGACAGGAGGCTTTATACAGGAGAACAGGGTGTGGTTTGGTTCAGAGGTCTCCAACAGGTCTGCACCCACCCCCCCAACTGTCTTCCTGAGTGCCCCCCCTTCCTAGACAAGGGAAATAACAGGTACTTGCAAACTTGACCAGGCAGAATGGGGGTTGCATGACAATGCACTTCTAGGTGTCCCCCATCTCTATAGAAGGTAAACAGGCCACGTGTGATCTGATTCTTTCATATTAGAATTGACATTGTAGGAGCAAAACATTTCTCTTTACATGAACTCTGGGGGGTTCCTGGGGGGACAGACACAAATTTTTTCAAACCCCCTTTTGGAGGTAGAGCCCTTGTCCTCATTCAAAATAGTTGATCGTAATCATTTTTCCCTCACACGAGCTAAGCTTGGATGAATCTGCCATGGGTGATGGAGATGCTTTTTTGCAGAAAGAAGAGGAAATGTATGCTTGTTTAGCTTGTTGCATAGCCATGTACTTCTGCACGTGGTGAGAGCAGAAGAGTGAAAAGATTAACTTCCCCTCAAGGCATGGAAACCACCAAGTCGTTGAGAGCAAGGATGACGGAACTCCAAGGCCCATTGGAACCCCGAGGCTCCATGGGATTCCTGGGCCCCAGCAGACAGCCTGGCTTGGAGAAAGAGGCAGAAGGCCTGGACAGCAGTGGCAGTACAACATTGACTGCACAAAGCAAGTTCCTCAAGTCATCCAGCAAGTCCTTCAAGTCAGCCAACAAGTCCATTAAGTCGGCCAATAAGACCATTAAGTCGGCCAGCAGGCCCATCAAGTCCAGCGGTTCCAACATCAGTGTGACCGCAAGAGTCACAGTTGCACGTACGGAGGGTGCATAGCTAGCGTGAAATGGATATGGAATTAGAGAAGGCACACGCCGAAATGGAGAACTCTATGGAGAGAACATGCGTCAACCCGGAGAGAGCACGCTTTGCGGCTGAAGAAAAGGCGCAGAGAGCAAGCTTGGTGGTTTAAGCAGGCGGCCATGGAGGCCACACTATGGGCCCTTGAGAAGGAAGCAGAAGTGGAGGCTGCAATTGCAGCAGCAGAAGCGCTTGAAGCTGCTAGAGGCCGCTGGGCTGGGAAACAGCTCTCTGCTTCAGTACAGTACCATTGCAGTGCACTAGGGAGTATGTCAACACTCATTTTGGGGATAAACACAGCGAAGCTTGCAATGCCATTCGCCCCCCTGTCCAAGCCCGACCACTTACCACCGCCTACCAGCTTCCAGAGCCCGGCAGTATAAAGGCCCCCAGGACATGGGCTTGGCCGAACCAGCTCCCCGAACCTGGCAATATGGAGGCCCTCAGGACGGGGGCCCGTGGAGCCTCGGCAAGAGAGGGGGCAGCCCACTGTGTACAAGCAAGACTATTGCCCTAGAGAATAGAAGCCCAGCAACCTCCTACCGTGTGAGAGTACAATCTAAGTGAAGAAGAAGTTCCAAGGGGGACTACATGAACTATACAAGGATGTGGGAGAACATTCAAGATTCAAGATTTATGATTCAAGATTCAAGAGGTTTATTTGTCACATACCTATACATACGTTCATACATATATGCAGTGAAATGTCATTACAATGCACCTGGAGATTATGCACAATAACAATAAGTTCTAAACTGAACACAATAGTTAACCTAATTTCTACCTAGCTAACTAACTGAAACTAATGGATTCCTAAAATGTAATGCAGTAAGTGAATAGAATAATATAACATAATATAAAATAAAACAAGACTCAAAAAGGTAAGACAGAGCGGGTGTACAAAATAGAAGTAAAGGGAATAGACTTATGTATATGGGATAGGCTAGTTGTGTATGCAGATATGTGCAGGAAAGTGGCATGTGAATAAAGTGTGGTATTGTGTGTGGAGATATACAGTACAGTCCAGTATGCAACAGTATGATTCAGCAATACAGTAAAGTAAACAAAACACCGAACAGAACAGCAATACAGTGCAGTATGCAGTAACCCAGAACAGTGATACAGTATGCAGTACAGTTTGATATTTACAGTACAGTAGGCAGTGGGGCCTATGTGTGTCTCAGTGAGGACCCCTGGTGAGTTCAGCATTGACAGTCCTTATGGCTTCCGGGAAGAAACTCCCTCTCAGTCTCTCCGTTCTCTCTGTGTGACTGTGGAGGCGCTTGCCCGACCGCAGCAGCTGGAGCAATCCATTGTTGGGGGGTGAAGACCCCTCATGATCCTCCGGGCTCTACGACTACACCTCCTGGTGTATAAGTCCTACAGGGAGGGGAGGTAGTTCCAGTGGTACGTTTGGCTGAACACCCCACCCTCTGCAGGGCCCGCCTATCCTGAGCAGTACAGTTCCCAAACCAGGCAACGATGTTGCCTGTCAGGATGCTCTCCACTGCTCCAGAGTAGAAGGACTTGAGGATGCTCACAGAGACCCTGAATTTCTTCAGCTGCCTGAGATGGTAAAGACGCTGCCTCACCTTTCTCACAAGAGTTTAGTCCATGTTAAGTCCTCCGTGATGTGGACTCCCAGGTACTTGAAGCTGCTCACCCTGTTGACAGAAGCCCCATTAATCACCAACGGCGCGTCATTCAGGCCGGCAGGGGCAGTGATTTGCGGGAGAGGGATGACAGTGGACATCTTGAAGCAGGACATGACCGCCGACTCGGCCAAGGAAGCGCTGGATATCCTAGTGAGCACCGGGGCTAGCTGGACAGCACAGGTCTTCAGTACTCGTCTAGATATGCCATCTGGGCCCATAGCTTTCCTGGTGTTCACACGCATCAGAGCCCTCTTGACGTCATGCTCAGACACTGAGAGTGCGGCTCATCCCCAGCCGTGTAACTCCAATTAGCCGGCGATCTAGCGATGTTGTTGCCAGCCTCAAACCACGCATAAAAGGAGTTCAGTTCGTTGGCTAAGGAGGCGTCCACACTCGTGGCTGGGGAGGGGCTGCTCTTGTAGTTCGTAGTAGTCCGCAGCACCTGCCACAAGTGTCTGGTGTCCCGTTGCTCCATCTATCTTTCCACTGTGTCCCTCTACGTCTGTTTAGCATCCTTCACTGCCCCCCGCAGATTTTACGATGCCGCTTTGTAATTGTCCATATTTTCAGATATAAGACCGTCGTTGAAAGCGGCCATGCGAGCATTCAGAGTGCATATCTTCACCAACTCAGTTGACGAGAAAAAACTCGGACCCTCAGCCGAGGATGAGGCCTTTTTTGACATCATGAACGGCGGATTCTTCAAGGATGACGCTAATAGTTGGGTCCCATTCCGCAAGTGTCAGCATCAGCGTCATCCCAACAGCAGGGACCAGGCCCTGAACCGCCTAATATCACTCTGCCGGACTCTAACGAGGAAGCCAGGGATGAAGGACCATTTTGTGGACTTTGTCTAGAAGATCTTTCGCAGTGGACACGCCGGAATGGCGCCCATGCTGAAAGATGGTGAGGAGCACTGGTATCTACCAGGTTTTGGAGTCTACCATGTCTACCTCGGGGTCCTGGTTTGCTTCAGGACTGAGCCAGTTGCGATCATGGCGGACATTCAACAGATGTTCCATAGTTTTCTGGTCAGGGAGGGTCACTGTAACAACCTTCGTTTCCTGTGGTTTTGTGACCACCTATGGCTTACAGAGGACTGCCATAGAAGGAGGGAAGGAGTCCGAGACCGAAACAAGCCAGTACGTGGTACGGTGGTACAGCACTTCAACTAGCGTTTGCCAAGAGCTTAAAAGACCCCGACTTCGATCAGGACGTCACCCCATGCAGCTGTCCACCGACACCTTCACTGTCCATGCGGCAGCCAATGAAAGTCCTTTCACACGACGCGGTGTACCATCGATTGTCAACAGCCTATTCGACCCTCTGGGGTTTTCCGCATCTGTCATCATTCAAAGTCGTGCCTGCCTGAGAGAACTACTACTACTGACGTGGAGCGGGATATCATTTGTCCCTACTACCACTGACATTGAGTGGGATGCCATTTGTGCCATCTCTAGAGCTCAGAGGAAAGAGGACAGCGTATCCTCTGCGGTACCTCCACCAAGGCAATTGGTGCCGTTGCATACCTCAAGGCAGCTGACGCGGAAGGTCAGAGTGAACCTGACCTTACCATCTCCAGACTCGAGCTTTGAGCAGCTGTACCTGACCTTACCATCCCCAGACTTTTTTAACCCTGGAACTGATGTGGAGCTCCACCCAGAGTTTACTGTCTGCCTCGCTCTCGCTCACCCCTTTACCTGAGCATCTGACAACAGCCCTTGCCATGGCTAGGATATCTGCAGCAAGCCTCTATCCAAAGAGCTCTACCCTCGACATAGGGTATTCGACCCTGGAGGGTCTGGAACCCGAGGAAGACAGGAAAACAGCAAGCGGTGGGCTATCATCTTCATATGCATGAGCTCACGTGCAGCTCACATCGAAATACTAGAGTGTATGGACTCCTCAGGCTTCATTAACGCCCTCAGACGCTTCTCCGCCATCAGAGGCCCTATGAAGCAGTTCAGGCAGATTGTGGAAGCGACTTTGTGGGTGCAAGCAAGGAGCTCCAGATAGACTCCATCAGCCCTAGCCACAAGCCAGTACAGAACTACCTGACAGAGTGCGGATACACATAGCAGTTCAATTCCCCACACTCTTCACACATTGGTGGGAGCTCGGAGCAGATGATCAGAGTAACATGTCGTATACTGGACGCAATGCTCCCCAAACATGGGACTGCGAAATTGACCCACGAGGTCCTTAAAACATTCATGGCGGAGGTCACAGCAATAGTCAATGCCAGGCGTTTGACATGGGTTTCCACGGACCCAGAGCAGCTAACCATTCTTACTCGAACTACTCTGCTTACCCAGAAGGTTGGTGCACCCCTGTTACCTCCATACCAGTTCAATGAGAGGGACCCGTTCAATCACCAATGGCAGCAAGTCCAGAGCCTAGCAAACACCTCCTTTGCCCATCTCGGAGGTTGTACTTCTTCCCAGTGACTCAAAGGCAGAGGACTGTGAAGCACGACTCTCCAAGGTCAAGGATCCTGGGGGTTTGACATCTTACAGGGAGTGTCGCCCCCCCCACCCAGTCTGTGCCGTGACATCATAGCATTGTGATGTTAGTGTTACATCGGAACACAGGTATAAAAGATAGCCAGACAGAAACACACACAATGTGATCACGTCTCAGACTCGGACTAACATCTCTTTCCATCCGCCTTGTCATTGCCCTTGAGAAAGCACAATGTTTGAGTTTATTCATGTTATTCATGTATGTAGACAGTGTAGGAGTTATGACAAAGTATTAACAGGTTATTTAAATCTGCATAGAGACTGATCCTTAATTTGCATACTTCTGTACTGTTCCACCGTTTCACCCCGCTTCTATTAAAGATACCAAAAGTGAGCTCCTGTCTCCGGGTTCTTTTTGGTGTTTAGCTGGCTGCATAGCCACATACGTCTGCACGTGGTGAGGGCAGAAGAGTGTGTACGGGAGGCAGAGTGCCTCTCTAAAACTTGATTATAACAACGATTTTTTCTCTCCCTCAGCACTAATCAGTTGTATTGTTAAAACTATTGCTGTGATTTGCTCCCCCATCACAGTAATTATGTTAATTTCAGCCAACCAAATGTCACGTCCAGCCCCCAGACATACCTTTCCTGCTTTCCCAACGGCAGCGCAGTGCCTGTGATTGAGATGGCTGATATTTGACTGAGCACTGGCGGTCCTGCTTCTGATCACTTCTGTGATTACATGAAATTACCAGTTCTGGGGGAAGAATGACTGAAGATAGCATTTAGCCAGTACAAGTGAAAGAGAGGCACACGAGGAGAAATGATTGAGATTTTTCAGCAATTATGCTTGATTCTTTGTGCAAAACATAGAGCATATTGGATTTCACTGTTGCTCTTCGCTCCATGCATGGTAGTGCAATTGAAAGGGAGAATCGATGTTGCATGTCGATGGTGACATATTATCTGAAATGACACTGTGGCCTTTGTTCTGTAAACTTTAGAGAACTTTATCACATTCCTTACAAGCCTAGTGAATTTTTGAAGCCTCCTGTTAGAAAGGTGATACAGAATTACACTGATACCGACACTACTTGAGTAAACACATGCTCTTAAGTTTACTAATTAAGTATTAAAAGTAAAAGTACTTATTTTCTACTTCTGCACATGAGTGCTCATGCATCTTTATTACAATTTACAATAAAATAGCGCAGGTGGTGTCATAGTCATTTACAAGGATATGGACCTACAGTAATGGGTCATTGATGAACGATCCTAAAACAGCAGTTTTATAGATTCAGTACCTGATTTTGATTAATCCTGTTTTGTTTTTTTTAACAAAAGTAATGTGAGCTTTAGAAGTGTAGCAGAGTAGAACATATATTTATATATATATATATATTTGTGCATATAAGTACATATATTTTCTTTGAAATGTAGTAGAGTAAAAGTTGAAAGACTGAATGTACTTAAATAAGTACAGATACTGGAAATGTACGAAAGTACAGTAACAAAGTACTTGTACTTTGTTACGTTCCACCAATGGTGATGTGTGTGTGTGTGTGTGTGTGTGTGTGTGTGTGTGTGTGTGTGTGTGTGTGTGTGTGTGTGTGTGTGTGTGGCTGGAGAGTGCCACTCCAACATAGTGTAATGTATTGTGTCACACATAACTATGGACTGTAGACCATTAAATACCAATAGATCCTTCAACATTTTTTTCCCAGTTTTACCTGGTAAAGGAATGCAGGAGTGCTCATGTTTTTAATGTGAACTCCGGCTTATATATGTTATTTTCTTATGGTTATGTACTGTTGTCTTGCATTCCTAAGAGTGTGTGCGTGCGTGTGTGGTAGCTTTCTAGTCATGCGTGCCATCTGCTGCCTCTGCAGGCAGCGCCACCCAGGGCTGATGTTGTTGGGGTGTGAGCGGGGTGTGATGCATCATCACACCCTGCTCCATCACCTGTCCCACGCTATTACCACACTGCACGTTGACTAATGAACCTACTGGATACACCACCCCATGTGAGACTGTGTGTGCGTGCGTCTGTGTTAAAGAGAGACAAAGAGAGAGAGAGAATGCGAGTGTGTTTGCCCACTTGCGTACGTGATTATGTGCCGTTAACCGGGAAGTCCTTATTAGTGCTTGTAAATGATTTATTACTTATCCCGGTCAAAAAAGGTTATGACCTCTAAACGTTAGCCTTCCTATACGTTATACCTTCTCTCCTCTTCCTCCGCTGCTGCCACCACTCTTCCATCCTTCATTCTGCATCCGCATCAAAATCAAACAGAGCAATTAAATGTCCTGCTCACTGATGCCCCCCCCTTTAACATCAGAAATGTGTGAGAGCGAGGACCCTCGTGGGAGCGATCATATATAATGGATGGCCTTCTTGTCACTGTCACTTAAAGGCCTTGGGAACCGAAAGTTCAACATCTGACTGGAGGATCAATGCGGGACTCTGTCTGTGTACTGTCATTCACAGCGGTGGCCCCCTGGGCGTGGCCCTGCCCTCCGCTGCCCATCTGACCAGAGAACTGTCAGGTGGTTGCTAAGTGGGGAGAAGTTTAACCGATAATTTGACCGGGGAGACCTCGTTTTTTCCTCCCAAACATGTCCGTGCTCGGCCCTGCATGGATCTGCATCCCTAACATCCCCAACCCCCTCTCCATCTCATTCCTTTTCTGTTTTTTTTTTTAATGTTAGTGCTCTCTTCTTCTTCTTCTTCTTCTTCTTCTTCTTTGTTTCTTTTTCACCATTTAACATTTTTTATACGGGGTTATCTTATTCTTTTGTATTCCTGCACACTTTCTCTCTTTCCTTTTACTATAATTTTTGTATTCTCTCCTCTAGAGCTGGGTAAGAAAAAAAATCACTGCTCAAATACAATTCCAATACACTTCAATTTCAATAAAAATTGTAAAATTGTAATATTGATACTTAATCATACTTGATTGATTGATGTTTAGAAGTTATGCAGCCATTTTCCACTTAAATTGAATACTACCATTGCCACAAATTAAATGAAACATTTAATTTCTGTACTGGACTGAATTTGTTCTGTGAAATATTTTATAGTGCACTTCAAATGGTGAAACTGAAAAGTTGGTAGCGTTTATCATTATGTATAAAATATATATATATCGTAAATGTAATCCTCTCTCCTCCTCTCTCTTCTGTCCTGTCCTTTACACTTCTCTCCTATGGTCTCAAGTCCCATCCCAGAAATTATCCTCTCACACATGTAGAAAGCTGGTGGAAGAAAAAAGAAGCCTTGCTCAAAGGCACTTTGAGCGTAGCTGTTGGGAAATGAGGGAGTTATTCATATCCTTACCTAGATTTCACCAGCCTTATTCAGCATTTAAACAAGTAATCTGCTGGTCACAATCCTGTGCCCGTGTGTGTGCATGTCATTAAAGTCACTCTTTAAAACTCAGAGGGACAGTTGTGGCTTCAATAAGATTTAAATTCCAATCTCAGGGTCCCTCAGAAGACATGCAGTGCTCTGCAGTGCTTAACACCAAGAAGTTAGTTCCAAACCACTTCCTCTAATTAACCTCTAATAAATTCTCTGCTAATGTTGTAAGGCCCCTTACTTTTTGGAGTGTGTGTGTGTCTGTGTGTGTGTGTGTGTGTGTGTGTGTGTGTGTGTGTGTGTGTGTGTGTGTGTGTGTGTGTGTGTGTGTGTGTGTGTGTGTGTGTGAGTCTGTTTCTTGTCCTTGTCTTATTCTGTGTCTCTGTCATAATTAAATACCCTCAATGAACATGAGCATTATTTTTTTTGTGTAACCTAACGTATACATGAAAATGAATGTAGTTTAAGTTATTTTTTTAGAATCAAATCAGAATCAAAGCATATGCATTTAACACCCATTTGTGTTAAACCCATGTTGTGTCTCGCTGGAACAGGAATCTGGTGGTCGACCAGGCAGTTTTAATCTCTGGATCTGGGGCTCTGGGTCGAACTCATTGGCAAGAATTCTTCCTGTCACTCTACCTGTACCTGTGATTATTGCTCCATTTTGTGTTTCATGTTGTATAAAATGGTTGCATAAATAACTATATAACCTAGCATAACATAATAACAGATAACCTAGAAAGGTAATGTCACATAACTCGCCCAAACATTCAACGTAATGCATCATCGGCCCAATTGACAGTATTCACAGTTCTCTCAAAAACAACTAAGTTTCAATCGGAAATGGACCTTGTTTTTTTATTTATGCACAGACCTTTGGGATATCCCACATTCGCTGAGCAACAAACCGCCAGATCAATCCTTACAATTTTGCAGAATCAAGTTGAGCGTATCCTTAGCTTCCTGCTGTGATGAGCCACTCCTATATTCCTAAAATCCCTACCTGCCTATATTGTAAAAATCATAGCGTAGGGGACTCTTTGTGCCATATACTGTAAGCCCCGTTGTGTATTCTGAAAGTCCACCGAACGGCGATGTTGGCATCTCCAGCTACAAATCTGGTGGACCTTGGCCTTGATCTTTACAAACAATACTTATTATTTTTAATATCCTGCAATCGAATCATTTGCGCCACTTAACAATGATGGGCTGATTACAGTTAAACTGTTGCCTGAAACTAATCAGCACAAACAGCGGCATCGACAACACCCACGGTAACAATATCAGCGACAAGGTAGAAGCCACAAAGGCACAGATAAAGGACAAACAGTCTTATTTTCCTCCCTATTGATTTATTTGTTTTGCATTCTGTCCCCTCCTCCAACTGCGCTTCCAGCCGCTTTACATAATGTTGATTTCCACGGTCTGAATAGACTGCTGTGATGAATCTCTTAGGATTTTTATTTGCCTTTGATGGAAGACGTACAGCAGAGGGAGAAGGAAATCAGAGTGTTGTTTTATTTAATTTTCTTCCCAGAAATCCTCAGTGATTCTCTCCCTGTGAATCGGCTGTACCTGGACAGTGGTCTGCTGCTTTGGGAAGCGGCTGACAGTGATGAGAGCTACTGACACACTGTACTGTCCACATGCCCTGCCCTGCTCTGTCTCTGCAGCCTTCAGCGCTTTCCTGACGGGATGCCCGCCTACCCCCACCCCCCCATCCTTAATGCTGGACCACTGCCTTGCATCATCAGTCCCCACCCTCTTGTAATGTTAATTATCTTATCGAGCAGAGAAATCTCCCCATGATTCATGTAAGATATGGGTTATACTGAAGGGGAAGGGTTGGAGAGGACTGGGACCAGTGGGGGAGAAAGGATATAATTATTACTGATACATATCGATCCCCCACTATCTCTGCACCTCTCCTTGTCTTGCCCCCCTAACCCCCACCCCAGCCTACAGCCCCCCACCCGCACTCGCCATGCCTCCCTATTGAGTTACAGGGTCTGCAGTGCCTAAGTAATTTGTAATGGGCATTCACTGCTGTAGCAGTGCAGAAATCCTATTTTGTGATGGCTGGCTAATGTGATCAGGAGCATTTTAAGCTGTTTTTTTAGCCCTCTGAAATTACATCTGCTCCTCAGAGAGAGCTCTCTCTTTCTTTCCCTTTCCCTATCTAGCTCTATTTCTCTCTCAGTCTTCTTTTGTATTAGTCTCTCTCTCTCTCTTTCTCTCTCTCTCTCTCTCTCTCTCTCTCTCTCTCTCTCTCTCTGTCTCCCTCATCCAGTAATCTGATTAGGGGGGCAAACTGCTCTTGCCAGTTGGGCTCTCTTCCTGTCTAACACACGCACGCACACACACACACACGCACACACACACACACACACACACACACACACACACACACACACACACACACACACACACACACACACACACACACACACACACACACACACCATGCACTCACACCAACCTTGAAATAACCACCTTGTCCCAAATGTTCACTGTCTCATCTTCTATCTCTCCAACTTCCCTCTCTTCCTCTCACCCATCTCACCAACTTTCTCTCCATCCTGCTCTGACTCATTGAGTCATCCCATTAGGAGAAATGACCAGACTCTGCCAAGCCCCTCATCTCTAAAGTCCAGCTTCTACTACAATAGTCACCAAGTATTTCCATGTGCCAAATGCACCTCATATTCAAGCTCCTAAATGAACTACTATGTGCCAAATTGGCTTTCGGTGGATAATTGAATGTGGTCATTCGCCAAACTGGGTGATAACTTTTTCTTTGACTTTTTTGCTGTTTGTCTTAAACAACAACACACTTCTGAATTGATGCCATCGTGAAGATTTGGACATTACTGTCCACCTTAAATGCTCACCCATCATGCAGCGATTCACTGTTCCATAGAAGTCCTTCTGTATGTCTAATAGTATCAACCGTTGAGAGGTCTAAGTCTAGTCATGTTTATTATTTTCTGTTTGTATTTCATCTTTATATTTTCTTTAAAACCAGATGGCTATCTAATTTTGAATCCCGCGTGTATTAAACTGCAGTGTCTTTTGAGAATTCTACATCGTGTCGCATGCACTGGCTCTGAAGTTTCTGCACTGCCGGGAGCTGTTTGTCATGGTAATGAATCATCTGATTGGTGTCGGGCTGTAGCCGCGGGACTCTCCTGCAGAACAAAGGTTGAAACAGTCCTCATAGATGCAAGATGTTAAAGCTGCAGTATGACATTTTCTACCACCACCAGGGGCCACCATGGCCCCTATTAAGTAATACAAATAAACCAAACCACTAGAGGGAGCAGTAATCTATCATAATCCATTTAGAACCAAGCCAAAATTTCTTAGTTAGAATACAGCTGGAGTTCTGAACTGGTCTAGCCCAGCACAGTGTTTCCCCTAGGACAGCCACTGCTAAATTTAATTACTTTTTTTTTTTTTTACAAGAGGAGGGGGGAGGAGATGAGAGGGCTCCATCTTATCTCTTTAGAAACTAACGTTATATTATTTTGCCCTGTGGACACTTCATATCTGGGTCAATTCACACACCTGTGAGTGAATGAATATAAACAAGAAACTTTGCCTGATCATGTCAGCACAACGATTATAACAACAAGCATCGTGTAGATGTCAACAATAAAGCGAGCAACGCTGATCATGGATTCAGGATTATCATTTGGCAAAGGGAAAACAGTCCTGCAACTTCACGTGCGTATCGCACAGTGATGTTACAGCAAATGCAATTATTTGATCGCAATACGTAAGGAAACATGTGAAATAAACAACAATTTGGAAGATCCATCCATTGATATGTTTCATTTTGGTAAAAGTATTCCCAAATATAGTGGGTATTCCACGTGCACCGATTCTTCTTCCTGGAGACGGCCTTACTATGCGTGAGGGCCACCGTGATGGGTGAAAGCTGTCAATCTCAAAGACAACTGACAGATTCCCTCACCTGCCCACTCTCTCCTTCCCGTCTTCTTCTTTTTTCTTTTTTTTTTTTTACTTTGGAACAAGTGCCCCAGTTAAGAAATTGCTGACATCCAACTCATATGGGGGATGGGGATGGTAGCTCAGGAGGTAGAGCTGGTCGTCTAGTAATCTAAAGGTTGCTGGTTCGATCCCAAGCGTCTGCTAAATGCAATGCAATGCAATGCAATGTAATGTAATGCATACGTATTACCAGTATTTGGAAAGGATTCCCTGAAAGAAACGTCATCGCACACAAAAATAATTATTGCGCGCATCGGAAAATGTCACCTCCGCTGTTCCAACTCTATCCTACAGGAAACACTGCAGCAGCATCATTTGTCCTTCGTCAATAAAACACAACCCAAACATCATTTTTGATTTGAACCCTTCCAATTTGGTATGATTTATTTATGCAATGTTAGAAAGTGACAGTAGCAAGATTCACTTTGATTTAATTTGACCTAACAACAGCTTTATGGAGGTGTGACCTGCAGGATATGAGGTCATTTTCACCCACGGCCCACTTGAAGTTGACCTGCGACCCAGTTTGATTGGAACTGATCAGTTGAGAAACAATGATCTGGAGTCAATACATTCCCTGGAACCTCTTCATCGTGTAAAAGCTAGTCCAATGACGATTTGAGTTGAAGCTCTTTCTTTGTGTGACATTCTATTCTACAGTCGGGTCGCGGAGGCAATTGGCTTAACAGGGTGGCAGAGACGTCCTTTACCTGAGCAACTTCCTCCAGCGCTCCTCCAGCCTGGGGACTTCTTTGACATCCCAAGCCAGCTGGGAGATCTAGCTTTAGCTTGACCTTCTAGCGGCCCTAGCGTCTCCTCCCAGTTTGGTGTGCCTGGTACACCTCCAAAGGGAGGTGCCCCGGGGGCATCCTTAACAGATGCCCGAACCACCTCAACTGGCTCTTCTCGATGCAGAGGAGCAGCGGTTCTACTTTGAGGAAAGTAGAACCAGAATGCTAAGCTCCCAGCCACCCTGTGGAGGAACCAAAGTTTGGCCGCCTGTATCTGGAACCTTGTTTTTTCAGTCATGGCCCAAAGCTTATGACCCTAGGTGAGGGTTGGAACGAAGATTGACCAGTAAATTGAGAACTTTGCCTCTCGGTTGAGCTCTCTCTTTACAGATGGTCTGGTACAGTGCCTGCATTTATGCAGACGTTGCACCCATCAGTCTGTCAATCTCACACTCCCTCTTACCCTCACTTGTGAATAAGAACCCAAGATACCTAAACTCCCCCACTTGGCTCAGCTGCTCTCTCCCCACCCAGAGGGGACAAACCATCTTTTTCAGGGAGGACCATAGCCTCGGATTTAGAGATTCTAACTCTCATCGTCCCCTTGCCACACTCCGCCGCAAATCGTTCTAGTGAGTGCTGGAGATCAGTCTGATGAGGCGAAGAGGACAACATCTGCAAAAAGCAGAGATGCCAAAGTCAACTCCCCAAACTGGATACAGGCCTGCCCTCAGCTACACCTTGATATCATGTCCACACCTGTAAATTCAAATTTATGTGGTGCTATTGACGGCATTATGTTACGTTTATGGATGGCATGAAAGTAGTCATCTCTGGGATTAAGGGAACAATGAGAACAAATTTCCTTATCCAGGAAACCCATTTTGAACATTTTGTGTTGAGTGATATGTACTGGTTGTAGGACGTTTATTTGGTTGTTAATTCGATTTTAACTTTTAGAGATAGCAACATCAATGTTTCGAACAAATCACTATTATAGACTCTGTAATGTTGTGAAGATGTAAATGTTAAACAAATTAAATAAACAATTACTTTCTACAAAATAAATCAGTGGTATAGAGCAGCAGGGGTGGCATGCAGAGGGGCTGCAAAAGGCAGTTGTTAACAGTTCTTCTGGAGGAAGATCAACATGGTTGCCTTCTCAGGCAAAATTTGGGTCCTCTCCTGGCTTATAGTGTTTCCTGCAGTCGAAAATACACTCTCGCTAGGAGTGGAGGAGGCTTGAGCGCAGAGATAGCCTGTTGCAATGTTTGTGAGGAGTGGCAGAGTAGATTTCTTCTCCCACAACCACATCACAGGATCTTCAGCCATGAAGATCCTGTGATGTGGTTGTGGAAGAAGAAAGAAGTATGGGAGGCAAGCCTTTGTAGAGGACGACCTCTAGCTCAAGGCACGGTGACAAGGTGTTCTGTTGGATCATCAACCTCTACTCCCTGTCCCCCTCTGAGAAGAGCTCCTCCAAGGCACTCCTTTTTTGTATAGTGGAGAGGCTGTCTCCTCTATTTCTTCTTCTTCTCCTTCAGACTCCTCCTCCAGCCCATGTGTTGCTCCCATCACATTTGCCGCACCAGCTGCCTTCCTCAGCCTGTTCTAGGTGGTGTCACTCCCCTGCCTCCCTTTAAAGCTGGGGTCTATTGCTGTAGCCTCATGCAGGAAGACTTGAACGTCTTCATCCTGATAGTACTCGGAGAGGTTCTCCCACACCTTCTCTTTGATGGTTGTCACAAATGTTTTATCTTAATTCTTCACAGTGAAGTGCTCTCTCAGTTTTTGGAGGATGGGCATGATCTGTCCACAGTAGGGATTCTTGTCACACAGTGTTCATGTCTACAGATTTCTCATGAGCTGGACAAATTCTTCAGCCTTATGCAAATCCTCGTCTTTCAGGCAGTCCAGGCTGCCCTTGGTCATTACCTATCACAGTCGTGGATCATGAATTGCGTTTTACTGCTCCATGAATCTCTCTATCATTGAGTGAGTTCCATTCAGGCTTGAGTGTTGCGGAAGGCCTGAAACAACAACAACAACAAAAAACAACAATTTAGGCACACTTGAATATTGTGTATTGTATTGTATTGTATTGTATTGTATTGTGGAGTGGGATGGGAATAAAATATGACCTTTTTATACTACTATATCATAAAAATCAATCTAAGTCAATATATACTGACAGACCGTAACCTAAAGCCTTTGACTCCATTGTTGTAAAGGAGTGTAGGCCTTTCACTATGAAGTGGGTCACAGCTCGGTGGCACTCATTCACCCTGTCCTCAGTCATCCTCCCACTAGCTGAAATGGTGAAGGGGCTTTGGGCTTGTCTTCTGTTTTGACCAGCGGTAGTAGAGGGAGGAATGGGCTGGTTCATATTAGCTGCAACTTTGCAGCAAAAAAGTTGCAAAATCTTTCAAATAATATTTTAAAGATTTCATTTGCGAGCTTAATTGTTTGGATACTGTAGCCAAAAAATTAAACTGGCGAATGATTGCTTTATATCATTAACTCATGCTTTTTTAGCTAACTCTGTGTGGGTATGGTGACCAGATTTTTAAATGACAGCCCCGATCCCGTGGGTGCTTCAGGCCCCTGTCTCAGGAAGCTGGACTTAGAGGGAGGTTTAGGTCAGCATACAGTACTTGAGAGAGAGTCATTTTTATTTGTGATGATTTTTTTGTGGTTTTATAGTCTGTCTGTTTTGTGTCCTCCAATTATTATTAATTAAGAGAGTTTATTGGTTGGAGTGTGGATTATGAACTGAATGTTAGTTTTGAAATTATTTTATTTTCAATGATGTTAATGGTTATATATGTTTATTGCTGGAATTATGAGAACCATAACCAAGATTATATTAAGTGTTCATAATTATTATAATAGTTTATTGAAGAACACTTATATTAACATTTTAATATAATATTTTATAAAAATACCGAAAAAATATCTCAGAGCAATGGGCTGCCATTTAGAGGTAATAATAACAAAAACTGCCTCAAAAGCTGCCTCAACAAATACAGATATTGGGCTCTCTAGCATCTCTAGCCCCTCCAGGTCGCTCCATCATTGCCCACATTGGCGTTGAAGTCCCCCAGTAGAACTTGGGGTTCACCAGGTTGAGCCCCTCCCGCCTCCCCCACTAACTTCAAGAATGTGGTGTACTCAGAACTGCTGTTGGGCGCGTATCTACATACAACAGTCAGAGTAATCTTCCCTGCGAACTGGGGTCGCATTAAGGCCACCATATCGCATACTCCAAAGGCTCTGAGCCGGGGGCTGGTCAGTATCTCCTCTACCGTCCGGCGCCTCTCCCCCTGTGCAACTCCAGAGTAGGAGAGAGTCCAACCCTGATCGAGAAGTTTGGTTCCAGAGCTGGTGACGTTCCATGTGCCAAACACCAGTTTCCATTGCCCGAATCCAGTACACCTAGGCCCACTCTGCCGCTGCTTGCTCCCCACTAGGCATTGCATCAACTCCTGATGATTTTCCTTGCGGGAGGTGGGCCCAGAAGGCAGCGGCTCCCTGTTACTTTTTTGGCTATGCCCAGCCGGGTTCCATGCGCTACCCGGTCACCAGGCCTGGGAGGTTCACTCCCAGGCCTGGCTCCAGGGGTGAGCTCCGGTAAGTATTAATTTAAGGCAACCAAGAATCCTCTTGGAATTCAACATGATATTTTAACCTTTAGAAGGATGCTGAGACAAACATCCATTCTCTTAGCTTTAACATGCCTGTCAGTGTAGATGGTCAGCAAAGCGGTCCCAGCAGAGGACGGCTTACAGCAGAGCTCTCCTTCCCCTCCGCCTGCCAGAGCTGGAGCCCAGCGCCAGAGTTCTGTCAGAATACTCTGCCGTCGTCAGGAAACATATTTATTTCCTCTCTGCCTGCCTTCCTGCCGGTCTGTCGGTCCCCACAGAGCTGTTTAGTGTGAAGGCAGAGATTTGACAGAGTGGAGGCAGAGAGGGAGTGAGAGAGAGTGAGAGGGAGAGAGAGAAAGAGAGAGAGAGACTGAGGGCTTTTACACATTTATGTGTTAGAATCAAAGTGCTTTGTGTGAAAGGGAATTTGGCATTTCTGTAGATCTGTTTGTTGTGTGTGTGTGTGTGTGTGTGAGAGAGAGAGAGAGGGGAGGGGCGGAGAAATAGAGCGTACATGTTTGTGAGTGGGTATGTGTGTGAGTGTGACAAGAAAGAGTGCGAGCGAAGACAGAGGGGCAAATTCACAAAGGATTGCGGGTTTTTGCGGCCGCTAAACCTGCGCAAATAACACAAAAAGCAAGCGTCGGGGCCAGGAGACTGTTGTTTTCTGTGTAACTGAGGGACCAGAGACGTTTGTGTCTCCGCGTAAGGGGGTCTCCCCTGTTCATTGGGGGGGCTGGTGGTCTCAATGCTGTGATCAGAATTGACACAATTGCTCTTATTTTTCACATGGATAATTGCGATTGCAATGCAAAACAGGGACAAATTGCAATCAGCTACAAATTATGGCCGTTGTTTTGTGCTGTCATATCATTAGCGCAATATCTTTTTTTAATCCAACGTTGAGACTGGGCTCATAGCAGGTGCATTTGATGCGCAATTTATGGTGCTATCAGCGGCCACAATCCATTCTTTGTAAATTCGCCCCAGAATGTTTTAGGTGTGTGCATGTGTGTTTGTGTGCGTGTTTCCCTTGATGTCTGGCACTGATCGTTGGCAGTAGGTCTGTGTCTCACAACTTGGTGGTTTCAGGTGAGTGAGATGAAGGTGGAGAGAGAGAAAGAGATTAGGGAAAGAGGTGACATCTTGCCCTTGGGCTCTCCCGATGTCTCGCCTCTGAGGAGGATGAGGTGTATGTCTGTGTGTGTGTGTGTGTGTGTGTGTGTGTGTGTGTGTGTGTGTGTGTGTGTGTGTGTGTGTGTGTGTGTGTGTGTGTGTGTGTGCATGAATGAGTGATTGTTGTACATGCCAACCATGTGTGTTTGTGTGTAGTTGACATAATTTCTGGTGACCATACACATTTTTGTGTGTGCATGTGTGTGTGCACTTGTGTGTTGTCTAAACGCTTGGATTCTGCTGATCCAGCATCCTCTACCTGAGCTCCCCTGCCCTCCTCTCTCTTTCTCTCTCTCTCTCTCTCCATGGCAGAGCAGGCAGGTCACCTTCTCAGTTGCTGAATGTAATACTGGTGAAAGTCCATGCAGGAAATAGAAGTGGCCATGTGCCACAAAAAATTATGTTTTTAGTGCCTCAATTGTCCGTGTAGGGGAACTCTCAGTGCTGCTTAACATGGACATCATACTTGAAAATCATGTATAAAAAAACAACATTTCAGGGCTGTTCACACACAAAAAGTGGAATTTCCTGACACATGAGACCCTTACTCCTTCAATTTTCCAATGTTGTAATGCTGTTGTTATAATAAAGCGAGACATTGAAGGATCCAGGTCATTCCTCAGCAAAGGATTTCTCCTGAATTACTGCTCTTGAATTCACCTAATTCTCATTTTATGCAGGTGTATGATGGTGAACATGTGTGGGATGTTTTTCAGGTGTTGATTTTCAAGAAGTAGTGCACAATTTGGATCATTCTGTCCGTCCCCTAACAAGGAGAAGCTGGGGAGCTACTTTCTCTCTTTCTCCACTGTTGCAACTTTAGATCTGCTCAGTGACAGATTGTAAGAACCCACATGCAGCAGAACATATGAGCAGTGTGACTGTGTGAAGGACACACACACACACACACACACACACACACACACACACACACACACACACACACATATATACACACAGTCACAAACACATGCATCTGGATAGTCTCTCTCTCTCTCTCTCTCTCTCTCTCTCTCTCACACACACACACACACACACACACACACACACACATACACACACAGTGTCTGAATGAAGGACAAACAAGACGCACAAAAACTTGTATAAATGCTTACGCACACACATGCTCTCTCTCTTTTTCCCACACATACTGTACTCATTTACACACACACACACACACACACACACACACACACACACACACACACACACACACACACATAAACACACAGACACTCTCACACACGCACGCGCGCACACACACACACACACACACACACAAACACACTCTCTCTCTCTCACATATTGTCAGAAAAAGAGTGTCCTGTGGTAGTGGTGGCTGATTACCAGTCGGGTCACCTTTCTCCAGCTGTGAGTAGGCTCATTTAGATGAGGGTGATAAAACAGAGAACACACTGTAGCTATGGGCACTCAGCAGACACACACATGCACGTACACACACACATGCACACAGAAGGGACACCACCGGCTTCCCTGCATAGCACTCTCTGCTAGTAGATGACAACCTTTTATTTTCCGTAGTAAGGGACTGGAAGCACTGCAGTCTCAGCCAAACATTTTCCTATATTTTCCTTGAGTTTTTTCTGAAGTTAAATAAATGGCCCGATTTTTCCTATTTACATCATTAACAATCTTTAATTTTTAAAAGTGGCTAAGATTAACTATCTTGTTATCTTGCTCTTCCTCGTCCTCCTCCTCCCGGTTCTCCTCCTCTTACTCTCACTTCTCTTGCTATGCCTCTCTCTCCTATGTTGGCTTCCATTGCTCCAAAACAGAAGAGCTCGCCCGGCCCTTTTTTTAGAGTAAAGCTGTAATTGCGAATTGAAGAATTTAGTGTGGGGGTGGTGTGGTTTAAGGAGCCACACCTGTCTTGGGTCTAGTAATTGGGCCCAGGATCAGTGTGGCAGTACGCCTGTTGCTTGTTAGACTAATCAACGAACAACAGGTAAAACCCCATTCCCTAACACACACAGGAGAGGAGCCCTTGTCATGACATGTATTCGTTCTGCTTGAGGTTTGTTCCTCCTTGCCCACTCTCTACAATAAATCTGTTACTTTCCAACCCCATCGCCTGAGTCTCCGTGTTGGAGGGCCCTGAAAATGCCACTCGGGTGGCGTGTGGTTGGGGAAACTGCTAAAATGGCACCTGAACATGGACTCTTCAGCATGGGAAAGGGAGCCACCAGCAGGTCAACAGGCGGCCACAGCACCAGCCCTCTACCGACTGGCAGCAGCCGCACCCAGGATGTCCAGCGGAGGATCAGGGGGGAAGCAGTTGCAGCAAACACCACGGGTAACCGCTTGCAGCTAGCTGCTCTGCCCAGCAGCCATCCCCGGCACCATCCAGCAGACCAGCAGCCAGGCCACCCCTCCAAGCAGCCCCCGCAACAGCCAAGCCCGACTACACCTCCCCCAGCCAGCACAGCAGCCCAAGGCAGCACACTCCAGAAGGGAGGAGCTGGCAGTCTGCTCGTCACCTTTGGGGGAGGGTCCCCTATGGACTGTGCTGTTCCAGTGAACCGGGGCCCCAGTTCTGTTTTGTCGGACATTTTTGTTTGTTTAAGGTATGTACTGGGAACCCTGTTTCAGAGTCCAGTGTTGTATCATGTTAAGGTATAGGAACCCTGTGTCAGAGTCTGTTGTTTTAGGAATAGGAACCCTGTGTCAGAGTATGTAGTTTTATGTATGGGAACCCTGCTTCAGAGTGCTTTTTTCATCTGTGGTGGTGGGGGGGGGGGGGGGGGTCTGCGTCTTGTGTCTCACTTACCAGTGGTAGTGTGTAAACAATTGAGAAAAACTGTAATAAAAAGAAATGTGTATATCATTCAACAATGAATTCACATTGATAGCTCCATTGCCTTGTTATTCACCTCTTATTCTTCCTCTAGAGCAGGATGACGTGACCTTTATGCTGTAAAGGTGTTGCTCACTTTCACTAGAGCTGACGATTGACTCAGACGATTCTTCGAGTTAACGTGATCGGTCACATTCTGAAGCTACATAGCCACACACCTCTGAAATGTCACTTATATCGCTCCTACTTTTACAAAACGTACAAAATTGGCACTTGTATTCTCCCTCTTCTTCCTGTGAAAAAGAGAACTTGAACTTGATCTGCCGTCTGAAGATAAATAATGCCCAGGACAAGAGTTACAGTATGTTTTGGCATACGACCTTAAACAATTATTTGAGCCAATGTGATTGGTACTTTATCTGGGGCCATCCCTATTACACTTTTTCTCAATTGTTTACACACGTTTTCTTAAAACATACCCTCATCGTATTCTCAGAACTTTACACACAGATCCAAAAACACACACACAAAAGACAGAACTCCACAAATCTCCTGCAAAATGAAACTCTGCATTCAAAACAATTTGTCTTCTCAAAATCGTATTTTGTGTTGAAATGACACACACACACACACACACACACACACACACACACACACACACACACACCATATGAAAAGGCATTTGTTAGAACCATTTGTACACTGATGTGCTCATTGAAAAACACTACTATGAATGGAAAACACTAGTACGAATGCCTTATCAGGAGACTTCAGTGTTATACATACTACGTACGTACAGTAGTCTGTTGTAAAATATTTTTGTATAATGTTTTCATACTCAAATATAAAACACAAATATAATGTAATATAAACAAAAATATGTTTTTATTTTTTTAACCAAAATACTGTATACATCTCAACAAACACAAAGTTGGATGTGTAAAGTGTTGTACATACTGTACAGAACAAATAATAGAAAAATGTGCTATAGAATATACAGTAATCATTGAGCACTGTACTGATATGCAATACTACAATACTGTAATGACAGTGCATTTCTTACCTATTCTCTTTTTGAAAAGTCCAGACGATGGACGCTACGTTGAACCTGCTCAAGTTTGGTTGTACTCTCTGCGCAGCCTCCCTCATTGTTAAACCGGCCCATATTTCATCAGAGATTATAGCTCTCCTTGGTCTTGCTCTTCCTTGTCATCATCCTCCTCCTCATCCTCATCCTCATCCACTTACTCTTACTCCTCTTGCTATGCCTCTCTCTCCTATGTTGGCATCCATTGCTCTAAAACAGAATAGCTCACCTGTCGCCCTTTTGTTACAGTGAAGCTTTGATTGCTAATTGAACAATTGTGCAACATGTGTTTGCCCATGTGCGGAGTCAGTGTAGATAATAGGAAATGTAAGTTTTGCATTTGGAATAGCAGTGTGTTCCATGTGAACAGAAGAGATTTTATTCATGAAGATTGTGCCAAATGGAGAGAGAGTGTGTAGTGTTTTGAAAAAAGTGTGGTTTACAACTGCAATCTGAGCATTTTAGCAGAATTACTTGGATTACTTGGAATTGGAACATGAGTTACAGGTTGTTGTCATTGTGTCTCAAGTACTAGTGTTAGTGTGTAAACAATTCTATTTACTATCTATTTATCTGTCTGTCTGTCTGTCTGTCTATCTCTAAGACTCTACAAGTTCTCTTGCATATGGAAACATGGCAAGAGATGGAGATGAGATCTGGCTCCTCAACTGAGTCTATTGACAACAATATGTGTGTGTGTGTGTGTGTGTGTGTGTGTGTGGATGTGCTTGCACGTGCGTGTGTAAGAGGTGAAGCTGTGGTCCTCAGCAAGTTGGCAGAATGCCTCCTGTTCAATCTCAGCTCTGTCAAACTCACTTACCTTCCACCACTAACAACAGATGTCTCGCTACCTCACCCTGCACCTCAGGTTGTTTTAGGTGCCCTTAGGTACCACACACACACACACACACACACACAAACACACACACACACACACAAACAAGTGTATGCGCCAACCTACATACACATAAACACATGAGTGTACACTGATATATGGGTTTTGGGTCTGGGTTTTTTAGGGCCCATACCGATATTTGTTTGACTGAGGCTGCTGACACGGATATTTTGTGCCGATATTCAATATTCTTAAAGTGGACCTTGTGATTATTTTTAAACAAGTTAATATAGGTTTGTGAGGTCCCCAAATCATATTTTGAAGTTTTTGGTTCAAAAGACCACTCAGATTATGCATTAGAGCCATTCAAAATGTCTCTAAATCCATTGTCTTCCTGATGCTCTTCCTCAGGCTACTTGTTCTGTCAGCCAATGGAATGTGGTTTGAGCTTAAGTTCCGGGGACTGTTGTATGAAGTCTGTAAACTTTCACTTATTTCCCCACCAAAATCAATCAAAATCTGAACAAATTTGAGGCTAGAAATAAACAATCCAGTTGCTGCATCTGCAGTCATATTAGATCTACAAGGCCTAATTAAAAAGTTAGTTCAAACTTGTGGGGACAGCGCATTTTTTATTTCATGTAAACGTCATAAAATAAAATAAAATAAAATACATACATCTGCAATAAAAACACACTTTTTATATTGGCTTTGTTTGGACAGCGCACAGCGGATAGGATGAGCAGATGACCATATAAAGGTGAGAGCAGAAAACACCATTGCAAACCGAGCATTCAGAGCGGTCGGAAAACTGAGCATTGTGCTCACAACGATTACGTTGTCATGACATTGTAACATTAAATATGACCCATTGCAGTGAAATCGGAATCGTCTCGCATTTCTAAAATCATCACAAGCTGCCAATTAAGTTGAAAAAACCTTTCCAAAAATGTGATTTTTCCAGATTCGTCTTCCTTTGTGTTTTTTTTTAATCTCTCAATGTATTTTCGAAACCAAGTTTGATTTATAAATAGTAGATAAATGTTAAACTGTCAAGTTAAATATTTACCATTAGATTACATGGGGAAACACAGGTCACTTACCGAGATGCTGAACAGCACTGAACAACCTAGATAGATCATTTCCTTTAAAGCGACCGTCCAGGTGAAGATCATTCCTCCATATTCCATGTGATGTGAAGTCACAATGTGAAACCTTTTTGATAGAGTTCAACCTTTAAATCGTACTACTTTTACACACACCTGGAAACATTGTTGTGTAGGTGGCGTAAGCCGCGAGGAAGAAAAGCTGACGTCACTTCCATAAACGGATGGTTTTTGCGCAGGACGAGGAGCCTTCGGTTTCACTTGTCTGTGAAAACTTTCATCTCCGTGTTGTTATGGATTATGAGGAGCGGGTGGCGGAAGCTCTAAATCATATCGCGGACCTTAATCTGACCAGTGTGATTGATCCAAGTCAGTTTAAGCAGCGTGTACTGGACAACATTTTCCGCGATGATAGTCAGTTCTCTGACAGCGACGCCGAGAACGACAGGGATACTGAATCAATATCGCCGTTATTTCAGACTTGGAGAACATTTCAAACCGCTGATTTCAACCTGAATGTGACGATGGAAACAGGATATTTTCAAGATCCACCAGAGGAGACTGACGACACGCCCGTTGTTGTTACAACGGAAGAAGTTGATGACGTGATGAAGTCCGTTGAGGTTGGTGATGCAGATGATGAACAAGTAGTGATGGAACAGATTGATAAACGGATACATTTATATATAGATCTGGATATATATATACACACGAGGTTGAATACAGTGACTAATATTATTGACAGACTGTACATTTTGTTGAGTTGTCTGCACTTTTAAACTCCGAAATAATTCCACTTTTTTAAACATGTATATTCTTACTGGTAAATAAAAGCTTTTTTAAAAACAAAAATGTTGTGTGTCGTTGACGCTGTTCAACATTCTCTATAAACACAAGAACAATGCAGAGATTGCCCCATTCAGCAGGGTGTCAAGTGGCCACTTGGCAAGTAGCCACGTGGCTTTGTTGGTCCTTCAACCTATTTGCATTCTGGGAGCTGGCTGAATGGATCCAAGTGTGGGGGGAAACTTTGAGGGTGATAATCTCAGAAACACAGTTTGCCGCACCCTCGTCATTAACAAGCCATAGCTTTAAAAATATTTGCTTGATTCGCACAAGTGACACCTTGTTTTGAAGCTCTGATGCTACACTTTCAAATGATGTGGGGAAAAAGTCAAAGTGTAGCAAAAGTACGGGTTTCGCTGTGGTCCGTCACATAAAAGCATAATAGGAAAAGGAAAAGCATAATAAGTCCCCTTTAAATTCAAAATTGTTTATGCCCAAAAGAAAATCCCCAAAAGTGTAATTAAATAAATAATAAATAATAATTTCAGATACATTACTGCCTTCAAATGAAGAATTAACTTTTTGTTATTTCATTTTCATAAATAGAATGTGCAAAGAAAATAAAATTGCATTTGCAAAATAACAGTGCATGACAGCTGTAATCAGACCAATCAGCTTCTGAACAGATTACTGGCCTTTTCACACATTTATTTTTTCTTCCCTGAGAAAGACACGGCCCGGTGGCAAATGGCCTCTGTGCCCTCTGCATTGAGGAAAATAGCGACCATAAATGTGAAAAAAAACAAGTTGTTTGTCGAATATTCGTAACAAGCAACCATATTTTTTAAAACAAGCTCAAAATACCGCAACCCACAACCCATGATTTTTTCAAGCGATTTCACTGAAAAAGAAACCCAATGTCGGGTAAGCCGACTCCCTCTGTCCCTCTGCCCCTATTCTCCCTCATCCCGCGGATGGGGTTGCACGGAGAGGGAGAGACAGGAGAGACACTGGCACAGCTTAACGGAAGAAACAGGTTATGTATTTTAATGCAACAATATCGATATAAACAGTATTGTCTCATGCGATATCTCGTTTGAAAATATACCGATATACCGTAAAAGGCCAGTATACCGCCCAGCCCTACCAATGGACTCTTTTCATATTTTTCATATCGAATGTTTATGACATTAACAGGCCATATCTAATAAAACGCCAATATCTACTTGATGTATTGGAAATCAAACCATAACATACATTCATTTACACACATGCTTGTGAAGACAGGTCAATAACACATACTGTAAGCCTATGCAAACACACACACACATAGACACATTGAAAAATATTTCCATGTGCGAGTGTGCGTATGTGCACCACCTTCCACCAACACTGTCGCTGTGCGTGTGCACACCATGTAGTGTGCATGCAGTATTTGTTTGAGCCCATAAGAAAGTTATCTGCAGATTAGGAAAAATGAAATGCATAAATGAATAAAATTCTTGCCACCAAAACTGAATATGTTTTCAGTGGCACATCTTCGACTGACTCCTATTTTAG
This sequence comes from Zeus faber, assembly GCF_960531495.2. Lineage (NCBI taxonomy): Eukaryota > Metazoa > Chordata > Actinopteri > Zeiformes > Zeidae > Zeus > Zeus faber. The sequence goes on from NC_137193.1 coordinate 45,176,087, forward strand.
AGGGGAAGACATAAAATGACTGTGTTGGTTGCGTCTGTGTGTGAAGTTTAGCTGTGTGTGTGTGTGTGTGTGTGTGTGTTCTTGTCTGTCTGGAATTGGATGATGGGATGGGGCTACGGAGTTGACTTAATATAGATTGCAGTCATTTACTCTCAAACAACTCATTTTCTGTGTGTTGACATGTCCATTAACCCTGGCCAGAAAAATCATTAATTTTTCACCAATGAAGACATCATCGGACTGGCTTTCACCACTGTCTGTTTCTGCCACACTTTCACACAGCCAGACGGAGGACTCCTATATTGCTGGACACACACTTTCTCCTCCAAAATCCAAACTTAGACCAGTGCAACACACACATTACAGCATGCAAACATACTGTATATACAAACATATATTCATATACTGTATATATATGAGAAATTGAAAGAAGCAAGAAAATCTGAAAAATAAGCCCTAGCATTTAGATTAATTGACTGTACAAGAATTGTGTGTAAGATTATTCATCTGACTTTGAGAAAGAATGTCTTCAACTCGCATTCAAATGTTTTTACGCTCTCCATTCTGAAAGAAGAGATTTCTTTTGTGTAATATCTTTTGTGTTTTAAAACTAGTAGATAACTTCTGTCACAATATTTTTTTCTTGCTTTAAGAAATCTTAAGTTAAATTATATTTTACCATCATCACGTTATTTAGCTTGATTCTAGTATAGCAGTTTTTTTCTCAATTCAGGATTCAGCATGGTTGGATTTGACTGCACACAGATGTGTACACACACACACTCACTCACGCACTCTCCGTGTGGTCTGTTGTGTTGTCAGCCTCATCCAGAGCTTTATTGTGTCTCACAATACTGAGTAATTAGGTGTCGTCTGCCGTGCCTGCCTCCCCCCCTCACGGTAGAGAAATAGACCTGTCACTATTTGGACACCAGAAAATTCAACAAATGCTAAGCAGTAATGGCTTGCTTTGTATCCCCCTAATGCACTTCATTGACAGTGGGGACACTTAAAAAAGGAGACACTGTCGTTCTATTTTTCCCCTCAAATTCTCCTCCACTTTCTTTTCTCTTTCATTTGACTTTCACGTCAAACCAGCCAGGCGAAACTTAAGAATTGCATATTTGGATGGCAGGAGTCAATTAGGCGCTGGAAGTCAATGCAGTTATTGTTGTCGTTTTGGACGAAGTTGTGGCTGTGGAAACGTATCTATCTAACAGAACAGAATCCGGCAATGAATCAGATTCGGATGGAAACAGCATACACTGAGTGGCAAAACCATGTTGTGGGGATCGCGTACAGAAACATCTGTGCCAAGCAGGGACTGGCGCTGCTCAGTCCAGATGGATGCAAAGGGTGGTTGAGAATGACGGAGCTGAGGGACTTCAAGATCTGGACATATAAATAAGTATTGGCCAACCAACTGGACAAAAAGCTGGAGAACACCAGGGTTCAAAGGGGAACTAGAAAGGATGTGTGCGTGTGAACACACCTGTTCCCCGAGGTGGGAGGAGCACTTGGAGCTGTGACTGCCTTCTCACGGCTCGGTGGCCAATTGGTTGGGAACCTGCATTGGGAAAAATAGGTACCATATACCATAAATGTGAAAAAAACAAGCCGTGTGTCAGATTTCGTAACAACCATATTTTTAAAACAACCGTAGAAAACCACAACCCATGATTTTTTCAATCAACCTTATAGAAAAAGAAACCCAAAGTCATGTAAGCGGCTCCCTCTGTCCCCATTCTCCCTCTTCCCACGGGCGGGGTTGCACTGAGAGTGAGAGAGCGGAGAGACGCTGGCATAACTTTACGGAAGAAACAGGTTATGTATTTTAATGCCACAATATCAATATAAATGATATTGTCTCATTCTATATCTCGTTTTAAGATATATCGATATACCGTAAAAAGTCGGTATACCGCCTGGCAGTATCGGCGGACTCTTTTGATTATTTTTGTATCGGAGGTTTATGACATTGACAGGCTGAAGATTTTTTATTTTCACATGGCGAACACACATGCTTCAAATGGTGGCTGGTGAAATGAGTTCTCTGCTTTTCACCCATCTTGGCTGGTCCTTCCTCTGGGGGGCAGCCAGGAGCAGTGGGCAGCATACAGAGCCACCCCGGGGACCAATTACGAGTGCCCATCGCCGGTCAGGCGACAATGTTCTGCATGTCTTTGGTGGGGGTCCTTAGGATGTTATATTGAGGAAACACCATGTGAGCATGGAGGGAACATGCAAACTCCACGTAGAAAGGCCCCTAATCGGGAGATAATTTGCCGGAATACAGTGCCAACAGCGCCCCAGGCGGGAATCGAACCCAGGACTTTCTTGCTGTGAGGCAGCAGTACAATGCACTGTGCCACCAGCTGATATCCCATATCTAATAAAACGCAAATATTGGCCTGATATATCAGAAATCCGATATATTGGTCGAACCCTAACATACATTCATTAACAAACATGCTCGTGAAGACGGGTGCTCAATAACACTAAAGCCTATGCATATACACACACACACACACACACACACACACACGCACAATAACATCTGTCTTTTGTCTTTGGTGGGAAAGGTTACAATCGGCATTCATCCCGGGACAATTGACCTTTCACAGGTATTTATTGGCTCCGATCGGCAGTGATGGAAACGTGACGCAAATTTTCGCCCCTTTTCCAGCACGATGCTATGACGTTGTTATGTTTGTGCGCTGACGTAGCTGTGACTGCCAAGTTTGAAGAGTGGCTCCAACAGATACTCAGAACAACATCTGAGATCTCCATCCAGAATGGAGTGTAGTTCTAGGAAAAGCTTAAATACTGCACAGAATACTCGAACTTCCAGTCGGCCTCTGTTTGAGAACCCGAGATTGAACACATACCACCCATATCGGTAAGGGTTATGATAAGTGTTAGTTAGGGTTTCCCTTACACCCTAACTTTCACACTGAGCATAAATGCTCAGCGTGGAAGTATTTTTAAATATTCGTAGAAATTTTGATTGAAAAATGTAACAATTGACAAAACAATAAACACATGACATATTCAAACAATGTCAAAAATAATATTAAAATAGGTTATATATTCAATCAGGCCTGACAATCCTTGCATACATTTTGGACAGCCTGTAAAAGTGAATCTAGTCTGTAATTTGCTAAAGAAAATGACTTTCAATAAACCATTTAAGTTTCAGCAGAGTATTGTGATTGTTTACACTTAAATAAATATGATGGTGTCATAATGGTGTCAGTAAAAAGGGAAGCAATCAAGTAAGGACTTGAGCAGTGGGACTGTGGATCTTACAGAACAGAACAGGCCGTCTGCAGCTGGCATCAGGGACTTCATTCCACAGACAGCCTACTGCATGATAGCACGGGGTCATACTGAGCTGTCATGGACCACTGATCTATTTCCTTACCTGTCAGCCCCTCAGAGAGAAAGACACGATAGAAGAGAGAGGGGAATAACCTTACCTCTCTCTCTCTCTCTCTCTCTCTCTCTCTCTCCCACGCACACAAAAACATGCTTGCTCTCTGTTGTTCCTTATACCAAGGTGACCTGCACTCTTCTCCATGTATAACGTTTTGACAGAAGACAAGCCGCTACCTTAAGAAAACTTGTATTAAAAACAAAAATGATTATAAAATAAAAGAGTTTGTGTTTTTTCTTAGAGCTTAGAATTGAAGGTGGAGAAAAAAATTAATCATTAATCTTGCGAAAATTCTCTCATACCGGTTGTCAATGACATAAACGCAGCCTTTTGTAAATATAATGAATTGCAGCTAAAAGGTATCTCTCAGCGTCTTTTCATCAAAGATACAGAGGCCGGTTCACCTGCGCCAAGGCCTCCGCCTGCTGAAAAACAAGGGCTGCTCCATGGTAGATAATGGCTGTGAGTCACATATTATATTTATCCAACTCAATAAAGCAGGAGCAGGCAGGCAGATTACTCTGCCCTGAGTCAAGGAGATAATGATATCTGGCTGTTAGCTAGCCCTGAACAAGCTCCAGAGTTGACCAACAGAAAGCGCTGTTGGTGGAGCTGTGCATGGAGGTTGTTAGTGCGGGGCTCTTGTGGCCTCCCTAAGCCCAGGACTGCTTGAGTCAGCCCTCCTTGTTTACATGAAAGTCACCTTCCCTCCTTCCTCACACCCATTCACCTCCCCCACCTCCCTGCTCTCTCAGCCCTTCCCATCTCTCCAGTGGTACAGTATATTCCCTATATCCCATCCCCAACTCTCCACCCTCTCTCCAAAGTATTCCCATCATGGTGTCATGGAAATATGGACAATGAGCCCTTTCACAACAGACCTTTTGATGTGTATAGATGGTGAACACAGTTGTACCAGCATACCACCGAAAAAGTTAATGCTGCTATGATAGAAAGGTGTCGGAACACAAAGTGCATCACAGCTTGCTGCATATGAGGCTGTGTAACTGCAGACTGGTCAGAGTGTCCATGCTGACCCCTGCCCACCACCGAAAGTGCCTACATATATATATATATATATATATATATATATATATATATATATATATATATATATATATATATATGTATATGAAATACAATTATTTTCCACTGTAAATACATTCTCTCGTCATTACGCTCTCTCCTTTGCTTACGTTGAATACTCTCCAGAACGGCAGAATTTTCTGAAAACATACTGAATATCCTCAGAACTCTACACACAAATCCAAAAACACACACACAAAAGGCAAAACTCCACAAATGTTCTGCAAAATGAAACCCTGCATTCAAAACAATGTTTTGTTTTCTCAAAACGGTATTGTGTGTTGACACACACACAAGCCATCATATGAATATACATTTACAGTATAAAAAAACATTTGAGCACTGATGTGCTCATTGAAAAACACTACTATGAATGGGAAAACACTAGTACAAATGCCTTATCAGGAGACTTATTAATTTTGCATGTTCAGTGTTACATTTACTACGTAAGTACAGTAGTCTGTTGTGAAATATATGTGTATAATGTTTTCATACTCAAATATAAAACACACAAATATACTGTTATATAAACAAAAATATTTTTCCCCCAAATTCCTAAAATTAAATTGGATGTGTAAAGTGTTGTACATACAGAACAAATAATAGAACAATGTACTGTATACAGTACTGTGTCATGTATTGATATGCAGAACTACAATACTGTAATGACAGTGCATTTCTTACCTATTCTCTTTTTGAAAAGTCCAGACGATGGACGCTACGGTGAACCTGCTCAAGTTTGGGTGTACTCTCTGCGCAGCCTCCCTCATTGTTAAACCATGGTTGACCACATGGTCAACAAAGCGGCCTGGATTTCATCAGAGATTATAGCTCTCCTTGGTCTTGCTCTTCCTCTTCCTCGTCCTCCTCCCCGACCTCCTCGACTTACTCTTACTCCTCTTGCTATGCCTCGCTCTCCTATGTTCGCATCCATTGCTCCAAAACAGAATAGCTCACCTGTTGACATTTGTTACAGTAAAACTCTAATTGCTAATTGAACAGTTGTGCAACATGTGTTTGCCCATCTGCAGAGTCAGTGTGGATAGTAGCAAAATTAAAGAAAGGAATCAGAAAGGAAGATTGCACCAAATGTACACAAATGTGTGTGTTTTGGAACTATGTGTGGTTTAGAACTGCAATTTAGTGTAGTAGAACGTAAGGCAGGAATGTGCATGCATTTTTAGCAGAATTACTTCAGGGGATTGGAATTTGAGTTTCAGGTTGTGGGCATTGTGCCTCAAGTACCAGTGTTCAAACAATTGAGAAACCGTGATATTTTCCCTAATTCCGCTCTCTCGGTTACTCCCTCTTTCAGTAAAAGCTCAAAAGAGAAATCCTAATTTGGATCAAAGCACCCAAGTTAACCTGCAAAGCACCAGCTCCGCTGACAACTCACTCAGCTGAGGAGAGACGGGCACTTGAAGTTCACTTTGTTTCACTTTCACTGTGTCTGGCACACCTCTCCTCGGCTGTAAAGCTCTCCACTTACCCATCTCTGTCCTGGCATCTGCACCAATTTCTACTGCTATGAAACTGACAAGTGATAAGGATGGATTACTGCGGGAGCCTAAAATTCCTGCCGGTAATCCTCCACAGACAAAACACTGTGATTTCTCAGCATGTTTTTTTTTTTCTTTCGTTCTTACCATGCTCAAAGGGCCTTCCGGTTTGTATTGGCATGGCCATGTTTGACTGTCTACATTTCTTTTAATCAAGGCTTCATAGAGACATGATTTGAGTGTGCTTGGTTCAGAGGCAGCGGGCTTACTGTTCTCCTTTTTGAGGTCCCAAGCCTCTCTTCCCCCATCCTCTCCTCCGTCTGATTGCTGTAAAAAAAAAAATGCCTGTGTGATTGGACAGGCTTTGATTGGGAGGCAAGGCTTTGGGGAACTCTAGGTCTCAATGGAACAATGCAACAGAACAATTTACTTGCCTTTATTCAACTGTTAGCATGGAGTAGTCTTTGCCACTTGGATTCTCTTCAAGACAAAACTTCAACTTTATGCAGTGTGTGTGTGTGTGTGTGTGTGTGTGTGTGTGTGTGTGTGTGTGTGTGTGTGTGTGTGTGTGTGTGTGTGTGTGTGTGTGTGTGTGTGTGTGTACACGAGTGTGTGTGTGTGTACACGAGTGTGTGTGTGTGTGCGCGCGCGTGTGTGTGCGCGTCTGTGTGTGTCTGTGTGTTGAATAGAGACAGCTAGATAGAGCTAGAAAGAGAGGGGACTGGTTCCTCATCAGGTTCTGAACAGATGTTGAAGTGGAAAACAAAGCTCTTTAAAATTTTGTTCTTACATTCTTGTCACGGGTGCCCTATAAATTTAAACTGTGTACGGCACTATCAAGACATTTACCGAATGAATTGCCACTCACTATGGCATTATTACATTTATATTCTCACAGTTATTGGAAGTCTTCCCCTGTTTGTCTCTGTTGGCAGTAAACACCAGAAGGAATTAGAGTGTGTATATACAGTATGTGTGGGTGTCTGTTTTGCTGGAGTTGGCGGATGTTACACCGTGGATAAAGCATATAGATATAATTCACTTGTCTGTTTGAATCTTTATATTCAATATTGATTGTAATTGCTTCTAGAAGTTTTGCTATACTTTCCCTTATGGTGCTTATTGGTGCAATTTACCGACTGTCATTTCGTAACAAAGGATTGTCTCTTGCAAGAAAGTGTTTATCTTTGAGGTGTCCTATAACAGTACTTACAGCTTTGAGTATTATTGTACCCCTAGTTAAAAAATAAATTAATAAAAATGAAAAAAGGAAATGTCTGGCAAATTGACTTGGAAGCATTTGTCAGAAAGCTTCTTGCAATTCTCAACATCATCTCAATCCTGTTTCGAAGCAATTACAGGAAACTAAATGGTGGCACAACTCCTAAAGAACAGTATGGTCAGGAAGTGATAGCAGACATCACAACCACTTGCCTCCTATTAAACTAGAGATGATGAGAGCCTGGTGGACTCTGGTTGAACTACAGTAAATTAGAAAATTTGCCATAGCTCAACAGGCTGCGTGCTGCTCTGTAAAGATAGAGTTAATGGGGTCATTCCACTCCATAGCCTCACACTTTAGTCTCTTTATATACTTTTCTATTACACGAACATAACAAGCACAGAATTGACTGTGTGCTTGGCGAACCCGGCTGCCGGCATCACATTTTGCCAGGCTGCTCCGGACTGAGCTTCGTTTTAACAAAGCCTTTTTCTCTCTGAGGATCTCCCTGTAGTTGTAGAGAGTCCTTTGTCTTCGATTGCTGTTCAGATTGCAGTGCTTTGGAAGCCCTCTAAACCTGCCCTGAAAATGTTTTGAGAGCAGATGGAAGGAATCAGTCTCTCTGGGGTCTCACGCCTCACCCTTGGTGACTAGCTAACAGAGCTAATACACAGCTTCACTGTCCCTCTGGCACTGCATAATTCACCCGCTAAGTCACTCCCACTATCTCTTTCTTTCTCTCGGTATCTGTCTCTTTCTCTCCCTCTTTCTCTCTTAGTGAGCTGATAACCTCTTGTATGAGACGGTGGTTATTAGCTCTGAGCCAACTCCCACATCTCTTTCAAAGCCGTTTTCCCCTCCTTCAGTGTTTGTGCTAAGGGGAGACCTTGCACCTGCCCAGCCGTACATCTGCCTCGCTGCACTCACTCCAGGCGCCTTTTGAAGGTGCTTTCATTTAATCATTTCTTAAAAAAAAGAACTTTTTTTTTTTTTTCAGGGCCACACAAGGTCACAGATCACATCAGAGCTGCTTTCCGACTCAGTGACCATTTAATCAAGGCAAGGTCCATTTCGCTGCTGCTCCTTTTCAGGCTGCCTTTTGTTCCTGGCTCTCAGGGGTGAAGCAACTGGAGGCAGCCCTCAGAATCCCATTCCTGCTGGAGCTTTAGAGGTGGACTGGGTGACTTACACCAATTCCCAAGGATTTAGAGCTTGACTGAGTGTCCCATATAGCCCTGAAGCCCCACCTGAAATACTTCTACTCCCCCTTGACCTCTACAGATACAGTCCCACTCCGACTGTCCTGTCAGGATGGTATTTACAAGTAAGAGAGAATCATATTGTTGCTGGATTTATAAGCACAGTGTTTTCAAGTTACCAAATGCTTTTCTGTACAGAATTAATTGTTATGATAATTCTGTTTCTGTTTCCTATATCATCATCATATCATTATTTCATTGATGAAATCAATTGTCATGTGTTTCTAATCAATGTTGCAAATGCAAGTATAGAACAATACATTAACTGTATAATGTTTTCTTAAAACATGTGCCATAAAAGGAGTTACAGAACTTACCACTGACGTAATAGGATAAAATAATTACTTGTAATAATGTAAGTAACACTATTCCACAGTTTTAACATTTCAAGATTCAAGATTCAAGATTTTTTATTTGTCACATACATATACATACTTTCATACATATATGCAGTGAAATGTAATGCAACTCACCCGGTGATAGCACACAATATGTCCTAGGGAAAAAATAAAAAATAAAAAATAAAAGTAGAAAAATTCCTTTCTAATAGACCGACTAACTGACTCCTAAAACGTAATACAGTAAGTTGAATACTTATAGAATAAGATAAAAATATATAGAATAAAATACAATAAAAAATAAATTGAAATAAAATGGAATAGATAGAAGGAATATGCCTATGTATATACAGATATGTGCATTTAAAGTGGCATGTGAATTAAAGTGGCATGTGAATGTGAATGGAGTGAGGTTGTGTTCGGGATAATACAGCACAGTATACAACAGTACGGCGCAGCAATACGGCATCACGAACAACCCTGAACAGTGACACAGTATGTGGTACAGTATGCTACATACAGTACAGTAGGTAGTGGAGCCTAGTGTATGGCTCAGTTAGGACCCCTGGTGAGGTCAGCGTTGACAGTTCTAATGGCTTGCGGGAAAAAACTCAGTCTCAGTCTCTCTGTTCTCGCTGTGTGACTGCGGAGGCGCTTGCCTGACCGCAGCAGCTGAAACAGTCCGTTGTTGGGGTGATGAGGATCCTTCATGATCCTGCGGGCTCTGCTACTACACCTCCTGGTGTATAACTCCTGCAAGGGGGGGAGGGTTGTTCCAGTGGTACGTTCAGCTGAACGCACCACCCTCTGCAGGGCCCGCCTGTCCTGGGCAGTACAGTTCCCAAACCAGGCAGTGATGTTGCCTGTCAGGATGCTCTCCACTGCTCCAGAGTAGAAGGACTTGAGGATCCTCACCGAGACCCGGAATTTCCTCAGCTGCCTGAGGTGGTAGAGACGCTGCCTTGCCTTTCTCACCAGAGTGTCTGTGTGAACAGTCCATGTTAAGTCCTCTGTGATGTGGACTCCCAGATATCTGAAGCTGCTCACCCTATCGACAGAAGTCCCATTAATCCACAAGGGCGCGTGCGTCCTCGATTGTGATCCACGCCTAAAGTCCACAATCAGCTCCTTGGTTTTGCTGACGTTCAGGTGGAGGCTGTTGTCCTGGCACCAGAGTGACAGGTCAGCCACCTCCTCGCGGTAGGCCTTCTCATCGCAGTCGGTGATCAGGCCCACGACCACGGTGTCGTCAGCAAACTTGATGATGGTGTTGGAGCTGGACCTGGCCACACAGTCATGTGTGTACAGGGAGTACAGTAGGGGGCTGAGGACCCAGCCCTGGGGGGATCCTGTGTTCAGGGTGAGGGAGCTTGACATGTACTTCCCCACCTTGACCACCTGGGGGCGGCCTGTGAGGATGTCCAGGATCCAGGCGCACAGTGGACCATTCAATCCGAGCTCCATCAGCTTTACAGCCAGTCTGGTGGGGACTATGGTGTTGAAAGCTGAACTATAATCGATGAACAGCATTCTCACATAGGCCCCCTTCTGGCCATCCAGGTGCGTGAGCGTGGTGTGCAGTACCTGGGAGACCGCGTCATCCGTGGATCTGTTCTGCCGGTATGCGAACTGCAACGGGTCCAAGGTGCGGGGGAGGGAGGCGCAGATGTAATCCTTAATCAGCCTCTCGAAACACTTCATGACCACCGTGGTGAGGGCGGTAGTCATTCAGGCAGGTTGGAGAGGCGATCTTCGTGACAGGAACGACGGTGGACCTCTTGAAGCAGGACGGGACCACTGATTCAGCCAGGGAGATGTTGAATATTGTGGTGAACAACGGGGCTAGCTGGTTAGCACAGGTCTTCAGTACTCGTCCAGATATGCCATCTGGACCCGCAGCTTTCCTGGTGTTCACCCGCATCAAAGCCCTCCTGACCTCGTGCACGGACACTGAGAGTGCGCGCTCATCCCCAGCGGTGTAACTCCAATTAGCCGGCGAGCTAGCGGTGTTGCTGCCAGACTCGAACCGCGCATAAAAGGAGTTCAGTTGGTTGGCCAGGGAGGCGTCCACACTCGTGGCTGGGGAGGAGCTGCTCTTGTAGTTTGTTATCGTCCGCAGCCCCTCCCACAAGCGTCTTGTGTCCCCCCGCTCCATCTGTAGCTCCACAGTCTCTCTGTACGTCCGTTTGGCGTCCCTCACCGCCCTCCGCAGATTGTACGACATTTCTAGATATTTTCAACAATCAGCAGCTGTGGAATGTTAAGTGAGAATAACAGAAAAATAATAAGAATATATTTCATAACACCAGAATAGTCAACGAGTAAATTCACAAGATACAAATTTGGTGATTATTCTGCTTGATCTGTCCATGATTGTCTCCCTGGCTGACGAATCAAGTTGGTCTATCAGAGGGCTCAATTGGAAATACTGAAACATGTTTTTTTGTTTACCTGAATTTTAAATGAAGGTTCATGTCTATTGAATTATGTGTTTAAAGCCCTGTGAAATTGTATTTTTTGCTAAATAGTATTACCTTTCCCAATGTCATGGAACAAGAGAGTTGATAAATGTTCCTTTAATTGAATTAACGTTGTTTTTTTCCCGAGTTTTGTAATCCTTAAAGGGAGACACATGTTCCACATGCGCTGGATCAGTGTTTCTAAAATACTACTTGTGTATTTCGGGGTCCTGCAGGGGGTACTCCAAAAAAGATAATGTGTTAAAAACTATTGGTTATATATAATGTTTAGTAAATAGAGTTTAATTTGATTTAATTTATTTTAATCTATATTTTTTTCTCTCCCAATGCCATTGATGGGGGTACTCAGCTGAAAACAGATCTTAGAGGGGGTACACTACAAAAAACAAGTTTGAGAACCACTGCACTAGATGTTGTTAGGGCGTTCATGGCGTCTTAATACTCACAGACAAATCTTTGTCAGTGTCGTTCTCCAATGTGTAGCCATTCTGATTGTTCATAATTTCAGCAACTAAAATAATGTGCATAGGGCATGACTTCTATGCTAATAATGAGTGAGCTAACTTAAAAGTCGAATGCAGTGGAAACTCATTCAAAAATGTCAACACAGAAGGCCTCAAGTTGGCCAAAACAAGTAGGAAAGGAAAGTAAATCGTTGTTTGTGACACTGCTTTGCTGTAGCATCCTGCTTTACTCTCTCAGCCCAGGTGTAAAGCCTGTAGCCTTAGCTTTCTGTTACATTAAACTGTTAGTGGAATTGGACTGAACTGAACTGGACTGATTGTGTTTTGGAGTTGTTCCCTGGCACTTCAGTAAGGACATTTCCACCCTGCTCAGATCTTATTTAGAAAACCAAACTGATGTGTCTGATGCAATTGCACATTGCTGAAGAATCTTCTAATTTGCCTCCAGATGGCCCATGTGACACCAGAAATATACTTTTATTCTTCTTCATGCCACTGTTTTACATTCTAACAATTGTTTTGGAACAGCTTTGAAGAAAATCCTCACTCACTCTAAAACTCCCATCTCACTTTCTCAACATTTTTTTCTTTGCGCCTCTGTTGTTCTCTGTCAATCTCTCTGTTTCTACGTATCAAATCTTTAATCCTGCTCTCCATAATCCCCTCAGGGAAACACTGTCAATGCTCCAATCCTGTCTTACTATTAATTTAGATGTTAAAGATTTTTGACTGCTCTGTACGCTAACATTTAATGTATAGGTTAGTCTGTGACTCTATCTGGCATGTGTGCTGGGTGTGCTATCGATTTGTTTTGCTGCCAATCGATGCTGGGTGTGGTGTGTCGGAGAAATTCTGCTGCGTTGTCAGTGAGGTAAACCTGCTTCACTATCAGAACAAACTGAGATTCTCTTAACGGAATTTATTTGCAAAATAAATTAGAACAATACATTGAGACTTGTGTTGAAAACAATATTGTCTTGTTACATTTGTCAGGCTCCTTTTCTTCAAGGTTTTGTGGAGACAAAGGGGCCCTGTTGTAGTATGGTACAACATTGAAACTCTTATCTGAGCGGTATCCTGCACAGGCTGTACTGTATTTGGCAGACACAGCAAAACAGAGACGAGACTAAATGAGGCCTAACAACAACATAATAAAGAAAATGCACCGATGATAATAGTTGTATACAATTGAGGAAAAAAGGTCAGAACATCACATACAGTATAAATTGAATACAATACAAATTATCACCCAATCACCCAAAATCTCTGGTTTAATGCAAACCTTCAGGCCAGTCTGGGGAATCATCTTACCTGCAGAGATGTCCTAAGAGTCCTCTCTAACTGGGAAACACACATTTAACCCCTGTGTGCCAAGAAAAGACACCGTCAGGCAGTGGTTGTAGGACATGCTGCACCTAAAAATTGGCCAAACCTCTTCTCCCACACTTGACTAGGTAAAAGTAAAAAACCGACTAAACTAAACTGCTATCTATATTCTTCTTTGACGCACTATGGAAAAAACCCAAGTTGCACTGTGGGAAAACAATCCTAATGTGAAGGCATTCCACAATTATAGCTAGAAAACAAACAAAACCCAAAAAATGGATCAGCTTATGTAATACATGGATAGCTTACATAAATACATAATGCTATGCAGATATAATGGATTTAGGAATGATTATCACTTAATAACGACAACAAAAAAAATAATTTTGTGAACATATTGACTAATGCAAGTGTGGGTCAACATAATTAGACACAAAAATCATCTTCATCATCAGTACCTGGGATCCAATCGGGGTGGGAAAGGGGTTAGGGGTGTCGGGTTTAGGAGTAAGGGGAATTTGGACGTACCGATGGGCGGCATCCGCTACAATACCACCAATCCAATGGTACATCAGGGCACGCATACAGGTTAGGGAACATGTGCAGAAGCATAATACAATGCTGAATACTAGGAGCACAGGGATAAGGACTGGACAAGCATAGCGCCCGCAGGGCCAATGTGATCAAGAAGCCATTTATTGAAACTGAAGCCGACCAATTTTGAAGGTCCGAAAGCATCTCAAATCTTTTCTTAAGCTGTGATAACGCTAGGAAGTTTTTCTGAGTTATCAGGAATAAAGGTGACGTAGGCGTCACCAGTGAGGTTAAGGGTTATGCATAGATGCTTTAGCATAGATGCTTAAGTGACGTAAGTCTGTGTTATTTATCATTAGTAGCCAACAGATGGAAAGCCTTTGTTTGGTAAGCTAACGTGGATAGAGAATAGGTTATATTGTTGATATGATCAGCGATGAAAGTGACCATACCACGGAAAAATGCCGATGCCAGGTCATTTAATTGGGCCATTTGTCGATTATGGCAGTGGGTAGGGCGTGTGCTCTCATTGGTACCGAGGACAAACTGCAAATCTTCGACAATATGATTAACAAAATGACTGCAGCCATCCCAGTTTGTGGGCAGGAAAGCATAGGCATGGTTCCCGTGCAGCCATTAGCAATTGATGGCATAATTAATGCCATGTGAAACATCAGAGTACAGGGAGTCAAAATCATTAATGGTGACATTGTTTTGGAGGGTTAGTTTCACTGTCTTAGGGCGTGAATTTCTTTGTTTGCCGGGTCTAGCAGGGAGGGCGGCTAGGATGTGAGAACAATGGGTGTAGCCCATGTGTTGGTCGGTGCCGCTGTTGCAAACACATGGGTAGGAGGATAAATTAGCAGGTACGTTTGGTTGTTTGAGATTCTGCTACGTCCGCCTGGGTATTTTACCATTTTTTTCAAACCAAACAGTAATCAAATAGGAGCATCTAGCTTGTTTTTGGGGATGTTTGTAAGGGTGAGCCAAATTTTGGTCAATATTGGATTATGGAGAGAATTTCTGGGAAACGGTAAGAGTAGCTTCTAGGGAGAAAACACTTGACCATGAGCTTGGGGGGCCCTTTATCACCAGTACAGGATGGTCAGTGCCATACATGTGTAGCAGGACAACCACGTTGGGTTTCTGAATTCATTAAGTGAGAAACCCAGACATTTTGATAATGCAGGACCGTCTCCTATGTGGTTCTTCTCCCAGAGAAGCCAAGAGGGGGGATAACGAACTCTCACTGAGATCCCAGTTTCTCTTAACACTTTTCTTCATTCCCAAACAATAAAAGTGTCAATTGAGACCCTCATCAGGATGTGGACCTTCACCCCATGAGGACTGAATAAAGACGTAAAGATGGCCAATTGACCCTGTTTTGTCATTTCAGACTGACCCAACCCCTTCTCCCTTCCTCTATATCGCGATATAGGTCCGCATTCTCTCCTTTGTTCTTGGCCTCCTGCTGAGGGCCTAATCCCCAGGACACAGTCCTCCCAAAATCCTGCCAGGATTTCCTCATTTGTTAAGAAGTCTGAATTAATGTAAATCTGTGTCAAATCAGTCAGTAAGTGAAGTACCATTATTTCTGCAGATGTTTCTATAAAATATGATGAACTCTCATCACTGTATGATGTAAAATGGCAAAGTTACCAGATTGCCATTTAAATATATTAACTTTAATACGGCCACACTGCCATTTCGTGACCAATGGGTAGAAATCACTGTAACCCCTAGGATTCCAATGTTCATGTGTATTGTATAATCACACTAAAAAGGATGTCACTTTATAACATTTATTTGTAGTGTTAGAAATTATGTTTTAATAGTTAGTAATTAGAAATCGTCAGTTAACGGTTAATTAGTCAAGTTTATGTCCCTGATTATTCTATCAGGTCTTCAAAGATGTCTGAATCATTTGTTTTTATTTTATGTTTGTATGTAAAACATTATCTTAAGAGTTTGTTTGAAAAACATTAATTGGTTTGAGCCTTGTGATGTGAGAAGTTATGTGACTTTTGTGCGTAAAGAAATGAAATTCCCTAATAAGAATGAATTAGCGGCCAGTTCAAAAGAGGAGACGACAAAAACCCCTGCCTCCTCTGGCAAGTGCCCAAACTCCGCCTCCTCTGGACAGGGTTCATAAGAGTGCAATGTCCATTTTGTCGCCAGGCTGGACCTTGCCTGAGCTCAGTAACTCTTATTTTTATTTTTAGTTTTTCAACGTCATTTTTTAAGTTTGTTTTCCTGAAAATTCGCGCATGATTGAATCTCTACCCAACAAGTCTTATTCAGTTGCCCAACTGACGGATCGTGTGTTCTAATTTTATTTTTATTATTTCTATCTCACTAAACAGTTTTTGAAACGTTAAGTTATTTCCCTTTTGTCGTTTTTCACCCGACCCACGAAAGACCTAGCTAAGTGAAGTTAATCTAGCCAGATTCATTTTTATTCGACATCCATCCACAACCTCGGAAGAACACCAGAGCCGTTTCCAGGCCATCATCTGAACTGTGTCAGCTGCTCTCCTGTCGATCCGATCCCCTGGAAGTGAAGCCACAGCAACTCATCACAGCCCACCGTCAGGACCCATCTGCTCTGTTAACCATCCTGGTTTGCCTGGGAGAAAACCAAACGCTGGACTTCCACACGGCATAGCCAAAACCTTCGATAGACAAGCCAGTAGTTCAGGGAGAGGTTGCAGACACAACACTGTTCCCAATCTTTACAGAAGTCAGCTGAAACTCTCCACCTGACTCTATAACCAGCAAGGCAAAGGCTCACATCCTGCTTTATGATACGAATTTATGTCAAATTGAACTAATTCCCTTTTTGGAGAAGTTAACTGCCCTTAGCGTGCATCCCATCACCGTTACTTTTGATGGACTCACATAACTTTCTACCTCACTATTGTCCCGAATCCTGTATTCATTAGCTTATTTTCTCCTGCATATTATCTGTTTGTGTTTATTAAACATCAATGACAGAGGTAAATGTATTGTGAAAGGAACTCCAATACTGGCTGATCAGTTATAATTAATGTGGTTTATTTTCTATTCTTCCAAGTGGAAGTGATGCCCCCTCTTTATTTAGTTATTTGTTATGATAAATTACTAGTTTAATCAACCACATAATGCTACATTTTGATACCCCTTTTTTACAAGGGCAATTTTCCAAAGTAATTGTAACGCTACATATGTGTTGAGCTATATAGGCAGGAAGGCATGTTTAACTGTTAGTTTAACAGTCTTTGTTTTTCGTTTCGAGTCTTTGTTTTGTGGAAGTCGGTGGAGTCAAAAACCCCACAGCTTCCAGTCTATGTTCTTGAACAGACCTCTTTTTCCATTTTAAGGTGTCCACCTCTGGATCTGGTGTGAGTGGGGTGGGGGAGCGGCTGTTCGTTGTGGTACAGCGTTCCAGGGTTGGAAGGAGGAGGATGGCGATGGCGTGATTTCAATTCATGCCCGATGAGTCTCTGTCGTTACAGTCTACTCTTTAGTCCTCTGGAGGGTTGGGAACTTTTTGCAATGGGATGCGTCCATCCATGTTGGTCGTTCTGCCACCTTAACTGCTGTTGCGATGGTGAGGAGGATCTAGAACGGGCCCAGGAATCTGGAGAGTTTGGCGCACCTTGGATCACTGCATGAACCTTTACCGCACAATACAATAAAATACATTTATGGTCACTACCTTACTCTGATGACTTGCACTGAATGGAGTCTGCCAGCGTTGCATAGGCCGGACAGTAGCTGCTGGTAGCTAGCCTCAGACAGGCTTCCAAATGATCATCCGTCAGGAACGGTATTTGGACTTTATAATCTTCATGTAGGAAAAGGCTGACTCGCATAAATAAGTAGAGCCGGATAATGCAGTCAACGAGGTAGCACATTTCCTCATGTTTGAGTAAGTTCTCTAGCTATCCATGAGCCCTGGACTTCAGCTCAATGTCAGCCTGTAGTGTCAACATCTCATCCTCCACTGCAGATGAGTTCAGGTGAAACTGTTGCAATTTTTGATGCAGGTAAATCAACCTCAACATCTTCCCTAAATGGGTAGCACATAAATGTAGCGATTGACTCAAGTAGAGCAAAGTCTTGAAACTGTTTGTCAAAGTCTGACAGACAGTTTTCAATCTGCTCTGTGTAGTGCCCACTGTCAAGTCACGTACACGCCTTCCCTTGGGTCTCCAGCTCTGATGCAAGGTTATTAAAGTTCCCCAAGTCATGGCGCTGCAGCTTTGAGGACTGAAGTTCCATTTTTTCGTTTGAAGGCATTAACTGAACTGATCATGTTGACCACGGCTTTGTATTTTTCTTGCAGCTGTAAATTAAGCTCATTCAACATGTTGGTCAGATCAGTTAAAAAATGCCAAGTCTAGCAGCCACTGATCGTCATTAAGTTGCTTGTATTCTGCATTTTTAATGACAAGGAGAAACTCCTTTATCTCAGAGCTCTAGAAATCTCTGCAGGAATTTTCCCCTGCTGTGCCATCTCACGTCAGTGTGTAGCAAGAGGTCAGAGTAGTTGCAGTCATACTCCTCCAGATGTGCACAGAACAGTGGCCTTTGAAGAGATCTTGCTCGAATAGAACAGGCGATTTTCGTTGCCACATCCATTATCTCTTTCATGTTTAGCATTTTTGCACATAATGCTTGTGGGTGTACTGTATTATGCAGTGGTTGTTAAGGAAGTAGGGGAAAGCACCATCCTCCCTGCACTTGGTAATAAATCCATTCAAGTGCCCACCATTGCGGGCGCACCGTGCGTGGTGATTGACATCAATTTTGTGGGGGACGGTGGCTCAGGAGGTAGAGCTGGTCGTCTAGTAATCTAAAGGTTGCTGGGTCGATCCCAGGCTCCTCCTGCTAGCATGCTGTAGTGTCCTTGAGCAAGACACTTAACCTATAATTGCTCCTGATGGCTGCGTCCGTCTGTGTTTGAATAATTGTAAGTCGCTTTGGATAAAAGCGTCTGCTAAATGCAATGTAATGTAATGTAATGTAATTTACACACTTTGAGCTGTTTTTTGTCGATAAAGTTTTTGAAAGACTGAAACATGTCCTCTCCCCGCGTGTGTTCTTTCATGCACAGTATTGTTAACAGCTCCTCTTTTGCAGTCATATCTGTAAACACCATCAGAATAAAAATGCATAATTGTGCTGTATCACTTATGTCCGTAGACTCGTCTACTTGCATGAGAAACACTCACAGTCCACAATGTCCTTCCAAAGCTGCTGTGTCAAATCATCACCCATTACTTCACAGCGCCCTGTAATTGTACTTCTTGATAGATGAAGAGCTTTGATTAAAGATTATATTTCTGTCCCGAAACCTCGAGTCAGCTGCCTCAACGAAGGCCTCTTTTACCATCTCTCCATCTTGAAAGGACTTCTTACGCTCAATGATGGCATGACTCACCCGGAACAATGCTTCGGTGGCTACCTTTGCTTTTGGATTCAGCTGTGTGAAAAATTACTGCTGTCTGATTAACTGCAATTTCAGTTCAGTCACCTTTCTCTTTCTCAGCTCACTCTTTGGAGGGAAATCCGTGTCGTATTTTTTATCAACAGTTCGAAAGTGCCTTTCCACATTTCCCCTTTTTGGAATAGCAACGGTAGATTGAGAGATCAGACAAACGCACTTCGAGTATGACATGACAAAAAAAGTCCTCCTCCCATCCCGCATGGAAGTGGTTAGCTTTTGGTTTCTTACTTGGTCCGGCTCCCCCACTCATTTTGTATATCCCTTCTTTAGTAGGTATAAATTGGAAGGCTAACTAGCTCACTTAGCTCGCTAAAGTTTTGTAGTAGCTCACGCATTTTCTACGTGGTGACCCGTGTGTTAGAAGAGAGGAGATCTAAGTAGTTGTGATTGTAATCCAATGAACCAAGTTTTAAGCAACATTAGACTGGCCACCCTGTATGTCAATCAAGTGGCAAATGCCAAATGGAGGATAGATGATAGGCTAAGAGAGGAGATCTAAGTAGTTGTGATTGTAACCCAATGAACCAAGTTTTAAGCAACATTAGACTGGTCGCCCTGTACGTCAATCAAGTGGCCAATGCCAAATGGAGGATAGATGATAGGCTAAGAGAGGAGATCTAAGTAGTTGGGATTGTAACCCAATGAACCAAGTTTTAAGCAACATTAGACTGGCTGCCTTGTACGTCAATCAAGTGGCAAATGCCATGCCAAATGGAGGATAGATGATAGGCTAACATCTAAAAAAAATTATTTTAATTGCCTGTACTACCTTGATCGACCTATTGGGCACACCTGGTCTACATGCAATGTTCACTGCAATTCATTTGTGGTTTTTACGGAGGGAGACAGACCTACTCACCTTGGTCTCCCTGTCAGCACTTCATGCAGGAACAGTCTAGTCACACCATGTGATCGTCCACATTCCCATCAGTACTAGTGGCAGGCATAAAACCCAATCGAGTTTGGTTTCAGCCATGGTTTTGCTAGTTTCTTTTTTATCATTCCATTTGCTCTTTCCACAGTGCCACCGCTTTGTGGATGATAAGAGCAATGAAATCTTATCTGGATCCCCAGATAAGCAGAGAGTTCCTTCAGTACTTGGTTGGTAAAGTGAGTACCATGATCCAAGCTTACCTTCACTAGGATCCCCCAGTGCGGAAGGATTTCCATCAGTGGTGCTTTTGCCACGGCACAGGCATCATTGCTTTTACACGGGAACACTTCAGTCCATTTAGAAAACATGTAAATTACCACTAAACAACAATTTTTACTAGTGGTCGTTTGATATTTGGCATTTTGGGATAAACGGCATTGGCCGATGCCTGCGCTCACAAGGCCGATGTGATGTCTGCAGACTCGTGTTACAAATGGAATATATTGTAAAGCCACTTTGGACAAAAGCATCTGCTAAAGGATTTTACTGAAAATAGGTGCACTGCAGACTAGGGCTGTCAAACGTTGGTTCAATATTTGAATGCTATTCAAATTGTAAATAAGAATGACGTTCTGAGATCTGAATCTGAAAATCTGAAAATTAACATTGAGAAAAAATATGCAGTGTTTCACAGGAATTTATTATTTTTTGTTGAGAAGGTGCACACATACGTCCACATACATCCTCTTTGTGCGCGGAAGTAAATGAGCTTTGTCCATGCGCAGCTTTAGGCTTATTAAATAAAAAAAAAAAAAAGGTTAAAAAAAAACCCAAAAGACGCAGTGTTCTGGAAGAGGCTGCATCCGGACTCTACAGGTGTTCCGGGCTCTGTCAGCAGCCAGAGGCCAGCAGCACATGCCTCGCACAGTGCCCCGCAACCTGGGTCACCGGGTCTCACCTGGGGGCAGTGCGGAGGTTCGGTTAAAACAATCACTTAATAACGCGCAATAACACAGCCCAAAAGTTGGTTAAATTGTAATATTTTGAAATTGTAATAGATATAAGAATATATTCAAACTTTTGTGTTTTTTCAGAAGGAAGTACAGATCTACTTAAGCAGAGACAATGCAGACAATAACATTAATGTCAAATATGTTAAGTTCAGCAATGTTGTGCCTCGTTTGTTATCATTATTAAATTGTTGTATTTTATCAGAGACAAAAAAAAAATAACAACATGATATTAGCATTTTATATTGGCCATCGGCCACCCTGCTCTTCAAATATCGGCGTCCGCCATTCAAAAATCCATATCGGTCGATCACTCTTTTGTTCCACAACAAGGCCTCAGCTCAAATAAATCCTTCATGAGGTGCTTGAAGGGAACACTTGTAGTAGGCTGAGAAGAGCTGGCGGTAGCAACACCTCTCCCTATGTTGTTCTGAGCACAAATTACATATTTTTTATAAAAACTTTCAGAAAAAACTGTGAAGCCTTGGATTTCATAATGTTAGCTAAATTCTCTAACCATCTCCCCTTTTGACACATGGTCCTCACCATGAGTCAAACTAGCAAAGTAATGAAAAAGTCAGCAGGGGAGAAATGGTTTACCCTGTGGACTATACTAAATATCTTTGTCACAATAACATTTGGTTTACATAACGACCGTTCGATGTGGGATGCCTGTGTTTGGAGGAAAGATTCAAGATTCAAGATTCAAGAGGCTTATTCGTCATATATACGTCATCATACATATACATACTTTCATACATATATGCAGTGAAATGTCAATGCAACGCACCCGGTGATTACACGCAATATGTCCCAGACTGAACACAGTAGCTACCTAAGAATTTCTACTGGACCAACTAACTGATTCCTAAAACGTAATGTAGTAAGCTGAATGCTATAGAATAAAATAAAAATATATAGAATAAAATAAAATAAAATAAGAACTTAAGGGTAATGCTGGGTGGGGGTACAGAATAGATAAAGGGAATAGGCTTATGAATATGGGATAGACTTATGTATATGGGATAGGCTATTTATGTATATACAGATATGTGAATAAAGTGAGGTAGTGAAAGAAAAGAAAAAGAAAAAAAGAAACAGTCTTTATTCGTCACGCAACACACCACACTACAACACATGCTTGCACATACACACACGCACATGCTTTGATGGTGGCCGGTGAAATGGATCCAGTGGGATCCATTTCAGTGGGATCCAGCAGTGGGCAGCATACGTGGACGCGCCCGGGGACCAGGTGATAAGTGTCCATCGCTGGTCAGACGATGATGGGTGCTAGTTATAGTGTTTGTTAGATATACAGCACAGTATACAACAGTACGGCGCAGCAATACGGTAACACCGAACAACTCAGAACAGTGACACAGTATGCAGTACAGTATGCTACATACAGCATGGGACGGTAGCTACTGGGACGGTAGCTCAGGAGGTAGAGCTGGTCGTCTAGTAATCTAAAGGTTGCTGGTTCAATCCCAGAATCCTCCTGCTAGGATGCTGTAGTGTCCTTGAGCAAGACACTTAGACCCCTAATTGCTCCTGATGGCTGCGTCCTTTGTTTGAATAATTGTAAGTCGCTTTGGATAAAAGCGTCTGCTTAATGTAATGTAATACAGTACAGTAAGATAGTGGAGCCTTTGTGTGTGGCTCGGTGAGGACCCCTGGTGAGGTCAGCATTGACAGTTCTTATGGCTTACGGGAAAAAACTCTGTCTCAGTCTCTCTGTTCTCGCTGTGTGACTGCGGAGGTGCTTGCCTGACCGCAGCAGCTGGAACAGTCCGTTGTTGGGGTGGTGAGGATCCTTCATGATCCTGGGGGCTCTGCTACTACACCTCCTTGTGTATTGGTCCTGCAGGGAGGGGAGTGTAGTTCCAGTGGTACGTTCAACTGAACGCACCACCCTCTGCAGGGCCCGCCTGTCCTAAGCAGTACAGGTCCCAAACCAGGCAGTGATGTTGCCTGTCAGAATGCTCTCCACTGCTCCACAGTAGAAGGACTTGAGGATCCTCACCGAGCCCCGGAATTTGCTGCCTGAGGTGGTAAAGACGCTGCCTCGCCTTTCTCACCAGAGTGTCTGTTTGTAAAGTCCATGTTAAGTCCTCTGTGATGTGGACTCCCAGGTACTTGAAGCTGCTCACCCTGTCGACAGAAGTCCCATTAATCACCAAGGCCGCGTGCGTCCTCGGTTGTAATCCACGCCTAAAGTCCACAATCAGCTCCTTAGTTTTGCTGACGTTCAGGTGGAGGCTGTTGTCCTGGCACCAGTGACAGGTCAGCCACCTCCTCGCGGTAGGCCTTCTCATCGCCGTCAGTGATCAGGCCCACGACAACGGTGTCGTCAAACTTAATGATGGTGTTGGAGCTGGACCTGGCCACGCAGTCATGTGTGTACAGGGAGTACAGTAGGGGGGTTAGGGTTAGGGTTAGGGTTAGGACCTCTGATTGGTCTGTTCACCGCTTTACTTCCCTCGTCACCACCAATTCTCGCGCGATCAGAGGCCTGTAAACGAGAAACAGTGAAATCGTGGCATGATCTGATTTCCCGAAAGCAGGGAGCAAGACAGTCTTATATCTGTTCTTGTAAGGTGTGTAGCAATGGTCCAAAGTTCTATCTCTCCTGGTGGCACACGTGATGTGTTGGTAGAAATTAGGCAGAACTTTTTTAAGGTTCGCCTTGTTAAAGTCCCCAGTCACCACCACAGCCGCGTCAGGATGTTTGTTTTGAAATCCACACAACACATCATACAGGTCCAACACTGCCGTGTCGGCGTCCGCTTGCGGTGGAATATAAACGCGTGTAATGATGATCGTGCTGAATTCCAGGGGAGATAAAATGGAAGGCATAATATTGTCAGCTGTTCTAGGTTCGGCGAGCAGGAGCGGGAGAGAGACTTGGTGTTGTTGGGGTTACACCAGCGGTTGTTTACCATGAGGCAGACGCCTCCACCTTTGGATCTCCCCGACTCCCCCGATCTGTCGCAGCGGAACAGGGAGAAGGACTTGGCTGGACGAATGGCTTCGTCCGGCACCAGTGGGTTCAGCCATGTCTCCATCATGCAGAGGATGCAACAGTTTCTCACGGCCCGTTGGAATTTAATCCTCGCTCGAAGTTCATCCATCTTGTTCTCCAGAGACTCAACGTTGGCAAGAAGGATGCTTGGCAGAGGTGGACGGTAAGGTTGCGTCCTCATTCTGACCCGAATGCCGCCTTGTTTACCATGGTGCTTTCTCCGTGGACCAGCCCGTGGAACAGCGGCTCCGTTGTTG
>NC_137193.1:45200587-45208087 GCF_960531495.2 Zeus faber
ATCCACGAGTGCATCGCGGCTGTAAGAGATAACTGCCGATGCTTTTTTGGCGGACATTATGATGAGAAAACGGAAAAAAATGCTAAAATGTGCAAAGTTGACCGGAGCGCCGGCGCAGGCAACCACAAGGGGCGGCGCCGGCGCCTAACACGGCTAGTGGAGAAATCTGTGTCCTCCTCATCTGTAGGGAGACAACAATTGTTAGAACATGAGCAGTGTCAGTAACAGCGGTGGCTTTGCGGCTGCGTCGGCTCAGGTGTTTCCTTTAACGTTGGGTTTCAGAGGCATTCGTCTGGATTGGTCACGGATCTCTCCGTATTGTTGGGTCCTAGCTCAGCAAACTGGAAAAACAGCTTAAACAATTAACTTTGTTATTATAGCTCTCCCAAAGTCTGGAGTGGTATTGTTCTTTGAACAATCAAAGGAGAAATGTTAAAGTGGCTACACATTGATTAAGATAGATTTTCACATCGATCTGCTTTCGAGAGAGTTAAGGTCATGTAAATCTTCTGTGCCAAATGGGCTGCTGGGCTCCTTGTTGTTCCCAACAGGGGGAAGGTCCACCGACGAAGACAAAGATGGCGGGTAGGGTGGGTAGTGACAAAATTCCGGTCTAAATTGCCATGGTGCCCTGTCGAGGGCATTCGGGTTCCATTGCACTTTCAGGGCGCAGAGATCATCGGTGGCCAAAGTAGCCAAAGAGGCAAATGGAGGAAGCAGCCGGGCGTCAGCGGGCTGCTGTCAGCTATGCCTGCTGTTTGGTTAACCTCCGTTACCGGTGGTTGACCCATCGGTGCATTAGCTAAGAGTTCAAATTTTTTAGTGTTAGAAGAAAAATTCTGATTTCATTTTTTTGGATTAAAATAAAAAATGTATATAATATATAATAATCTAAAATTTTTTATCAAAATTTTAATTTAAGTAAAATTTTAAAAATTCTTATTCAAATTAATTATAAAAATACATTGAATTGTAGTTACAATTAATTGATTAAATTGAATAAAGTCACAGTATTCCTAATAAATTTGATTAATTAAAGATGGTGTATCATCGAAGTGTAAAATTGCAAGCCTGAAAATTTTCAACTGCAGGGTTTATTCAAATATATCCCTCGTAAATTGATATTATCAAACTATAGATTCTGAGAGGATTATTGCAGAAGTTAGACCCACCTCGTCATAAAATTTGGCTGGTTGGGTTAAACCAAATGAATGATGTAGGTTTTATTCAGCACTTGGGCGCTAACACGCTTATTCAATTCCGCTCTCCTAGTCAACTACTACAGGACACTGTCGGGTAACCAGACTGACGAAGGAGTGTACTATCACCTTTCAACACGGCGGGTTTGCAATGACTCTATCACCACCCGATCTGTTTACACCTCCAAAGCACTAGGGGCCACTGTCTGGTCACAGCAGAGTTCTCACAATTTCCGTGATAACAACAAAATGGCGGCCTACTAGTGTCCACACAGGCCTCTGTCCCCGTTAAAGAAAGAAGTTTTGACATGCACTGTTTAAATTCTGGATTCAATTCAGATCTGGCCTATTTCCTCCACTGCAATTGTGGTTGCTATCAGCTAGTTTGCGAGACTAATCGATAGCATGGGCAGTGAATCTCACTTTTGGTACAATGCAACAAGTGGACTTTATCCGAGACAATAGTAATTTAATACTGGCACAGCGCAGCAATTAAGTAACTTAATCAGGCCTTAAAGTAATAACTACTCCGACGCTGTTAAAACAGGCACAACAGTGCGCAGCGCACTTTAAACACAACAACGCAGTTCTTCAACAACACTGCACGTTACCTTTCAGACAAACACAAGGGATTCACGCACAGCTGGAGAGAGGCAAGGGGGGGAGGGGGGCAGATTAAGGGAGAGAGGTGCAGGAACAAACAAAACAAAGGGAAAGCTAAACAAACGACAACTAAGTAATGGGGAAAGGCCATGGTGAACAGGTGGGTCTTGAGGGTTGTCTTGAAAGTGTTCTGGGTAGGGGCATTACGGATTACAGGAGGGAGAGAGTTCCAGAGGGTGGGGGCTGCCATGCTGAAGGCTCTGTCCCTGAAAGTTTGTATTGCGGTACGGGGAATGGACAGCAGACCCACGTCGGAGGACCGTAGGTTCCGGGTTGGAGTGTGCTGGTGGAGGAGGTCAGACAGGTATTGGGGGGTGAGTGCGTGAAGGGATTTGTATGTGAGGAGGAGGAGTTTGTAGGAGATGCGGAACTTGACATGCCAGTGGAGGTGGATGAGGGTGGGGGTGATGTGCTGCCAGGGCTTGGTGTGAATGAGAACCCTGGTAGCTGAGTTCTGCACATACTGGAGCCTGTCCAGGGCTTTGTTGGAAACCCCGGTAGGTGATGAAAGCATGGATGAGGGTTTCCGCCACGGAGTCGGAGAGTGAGGGATGGAGACAGGAGATGTTTTTGAGGTAATAGAAGGCAGACTTGGTGATGGATGTGATGTGAGACTGAAAGGAGAGGGTAGAGTCCCGGATAACACCCAGGTTGCGGACCTCGGGAGATGTTTTTATGGAACAGCCATCGAGGAGGAGGAGGAGATCTCCAACCTTCCGGAGCAGCGGCTTTGGGGCCACAACCATGAGCTCTGACTTTTTGCTGTTGAGTTTGAGTTGTCATCCAGGTTTTTATGGAATGGAGGCAGTTGACCAGAGACTGTGGGGGGAGCTGAGTGGATGGTGAGGTGCTGAGGTAAAGCCGTGTTGAGACCATGGTGACGAATGATCTGGCCGAGGAGGAGCAGGTAGATGATTAAGAGTATTGGACCGAGCACAGAGCCTTGAGGGACGCCATGGTTGACTGGGGCATGGGGGGAGGAGGAGCCGTTGATGTTGACAAACTGAGTTCTGTTTGATAGATATAATTGAAGCCATGAGAGAGCTGTACCAGCGATGCCAAGGAAGTCGGATAGGCGTTTGAGGAGGATTGTGTGGCAAACTGTGTCAAAGGCAGCGGAGAGGTCCAGAAGGATGAGGATACTGATGTTACCGAAGTCTGCTGAGTGGAGGAGGTCGTTTGTAATCTTGATTAGGGCGGTCTCTGTGCTGTCGTGTGCTCTGTAGGCTGACTGCAGGGGTTCCTAGAGCTGATGGTTGGACAGATGTTGATGGAGCTGGGCGTCGACTGCTCTTTCCAGGACCTAGGGAGGAGTTAATTATGTCTGTGATGGAGGGGCAGAGGGTAGGAAGGCAGGCTTTCACCAACGACGTTGGCATATTCTGGTATTATCGTATAAAGGTGTGATCGTTCCCCATTTTGCGAGCCAATATATAGTTTAGATAGGACCTTTAATTAATATTTATATTTTAGTTAAGGTGGGCACCACCAGATTTTTGCTAAAACCTGGAATAATGTAATTTGGTTAATAGCTGCACGGGCGGTGGCGGAGGTCCATATATCTCAGGGGTAGGTTCTACATTCAGGAATTCTCACGCAATATTTCAGACAAATACAGGACTACTTCTTAATCAAACAATGAATGTTTATTTTTAATAACAGAGTTCCATAAAATGGTAAAAAGGTTGATGTAGAAAAATAAAGTTAAAGTATGTTAAAAACACAAACACACTGCCATTCCCCGGTGGTGCGTGTTCCCGTCTGCTTGGTCCTCCTCGTCCTTTTCCATGTGCCTGTTGGTGCTCATAGTTTGTGAGTGTGTGTGATGTGATGTGTCCACCAGTGAGTGCACGGGACATGTCCCAATAAGTTCTGGTGTATGAGGTCAGAATTATATTGTAGTGCTTCCAAGCAGTGGAAAAGGCCCCACAGCTGCCCTTGAGTCCTGCAGCAGTATAGACACTCAACGACTGCAGGGCAGCTCAGAGCACCATGCCCTGCTGCCACAAAAGACCCCCCAGACCCCAGAGAAGCCAGGAGCACAACACCCATTCATTGTCTTGAGGAGCATAAAACAGTCCCAAGGAGTGTGAGGAGACCCTGCACCCCTGAAGCGCACACATACAACTCAACCCCCACGTGCAAGCATAAGACGCACGTGCAAGCATAAGACGCACCCACAAGCGCAGATACCGAGCCGCAGGCACCACGCACAGACCACAGGCCCAGGCCAGGTCCCATGCCGACAGACCAACACCCCGCGACAAGCGCCCCCCTTGCATGCGGGCCGGCGGGGTCCCCCGGGCCACCAATGTCCCTGCACAGAGGCGAGGACTGCTATACCGCAACCGGCTAGATGCCGACCCGGCCACAAGCCCAGAGCGCCAACCCAAGTAGATGCGTGTGAATATCATCCCGACGTCAGCCCCGTCAGCCCCCCCTAACCCTAACCCTATGGTTAGGGTTAACCCTATGGTTAGGGTTAGGCAGGTTATGGCTAGGCCAGCTGCTTTCTGTTTATTATGGTGGTCTAGAGCATGTATTAGGTGTCGTTTGAATTCGGAAAGGCGAACGCCCTCGTACACTATACTGGGGGTACAGGCCATCTCTTTGATTTTTGCCTGTAGATGTTCGATAAGAGCATTTTTTTAGCTGTTGCTCGAATGGGCTGTCGTTATCTCGCAGGGGCGCCTGAGAGCACTTTACTGATTGAAGAGACGCACGAGGCATTTGAGATAATCGTCTAGACCCTCATCGTCTTTCTGTTTGCAAGCTCTAATCTTTTCCCACATCATGATAGTAGGATGGGCTGCGACAATCCTCCTCATACTAGTTTGAGTTGAAGCATGTTTGGAAAACGCAACAGCGGTATCA
The DNA here is from genome assembly GCF_960531495.2 of Zeus faber. Classification (NCBI taxonomy): domain Eukaryota; kingdom Metazoa; phylum Chordata; class Actinopteri; order Zeiformes; family Zeidae; genus Zeus; species Zeus faber. The sequence continues at coordinate 45,205,324 of NC_137193.1, forward strand.
AAAACAGCAGTGTCGCATTTCAACTTGCCATCCTAATCCTAAGCCTTTCATGAAGATTTGTTGTAACTCATATGATATTGGACGGTGTTTTTGTACTAACCGTTCGATGACAGTGGGGTAGCCTTCTCAGTTTCCAGCAACCGGAGGAAGATTGCCGATCACCATCTCTTGTACCTTCCACGGCTGGTAGACCAGGACTGGATTGCCGCCTGCCTGGGAATTGGGACATTCCACCAATAATGGGAGAAGGTACTCTCTTGTTTCCATCGGATTGGAGGAAACCATTGGATACTGGTGTATCTGTCCTAGTTGGCCTCTGGTTTGGTGGGCGACAGGCAAGAAGGATTCTCAGCTTTTCACTCCTTGCCCTTGTGAGTTTTCTGTGGAGAAGCTGAACAGAGACTGGGAGAAGATAGATTAGGTGAACTGGATGCACAGGCTTCGGAGGCCAAAGACGCTAGATCAGCTGCTATCGGAAAGAGAGGTTCCTCCTCCTGAAGAAGGGTGGGGGCCGCTGGGCGTTGATGGCCCAGCGCCTGAGAGTGTTGCGAAACCAGGGTGGGAATATATATATGATGTGATATATGATATATTATGTGTGACACACGCCACGCTTATATCGCGTTTATTGACACACACACCACGCTTATATTGAGTTTGTGAATTCACTTACCGTGATCATCAGCTTGTTTGTATCATACAAACTTAGCAGTTAGTATGATTGGTAAGGTGGCACAGTGCATCGCATTGCTGCCTCACAGCAAGAAGGTTCTGGGGTCAATTCCCGCCTGGGGCGCTGTTGACACCGTGCTCCGGCGCGTTATCTCCCAATTTGGGGACCCCAATTAAAAACATGCATCATCATTGTCCTCTGACCAGCAATGGACACTTGGAATTGGTCCCTGGGTGTGTGGCTGTATGCTGCCCACTGCTCCTGGCTGCCCCCTAGAGGAAGCCAGGATGGGTTAAAAACAGAGAACTCATTTCACTGTCCACCATTTGAAGCATGGTTGGTCGCCGTTGCAGCATGTGTTTTTACATTACATTTAGCAGACGCTTTTATCCAAAGCGACTTACAATAATTCAAACACTAATGGACACAGCCATCAGGATTTAAGTGTCTTGCTCAAGGACAGATGGCTAGCAGGAGGAGCCTGGGATCAAACCAGCAACCTTTAGATTACTAGATGACTAGCTCTACCTCCTGAGCTACCATCCCCAATTAGGGGGTGGGGGGGGTGGGGGGGGGGGGGGGGGGGGGCTGTTGGACCCAGCTCTTCCCTCACCACGAAAACTTCATGAAACTGACCAGAAATCAATCCAAAAAACTGGTCCACTAATACCTCCAAAGAAGATCGAAAAAAGAGAAGAAAAAATGTGTGTGTTGTCAATGTGGTAAGCTTTGTTTTATTTGTATCTACTTTGTTATTAACTGATGGATTTTATTTTAAAACAGCTTTGACAAATAGGCAACATACAAAGCAACAAACAACATACCACTAGTTCAACCATAATCATCCTCCACTCCACTCTCTGTCCTCTTTTATTTATTTATTTTTTTTTTTACACACACACACACACACACACACACACACACACACACACACACACACACACACTCTCGGCGGCTTTCTTATCTGGAATGGTTCTGCACACACACAGTGGCGGCAGCTCGCCCTCACACACAGAAAGACACAATTCACTCTGCTCCTCTCTTTTTTTATTTTTCTCACAGAGGGAGCAGCTTCTGCTTCTCTGGTTATCAATTCATCCGTAATCAATATTTCAATCTTGCTGCTTCAAGATTTTGCTATATATTTTTATTTCAATAATCATGATATTTATTAAATTATGTTTTACTTTTTTCGATGCAGTTAAACCACGATACTTCCTGTCCGATGCTTGTTTTACCATGATTATTCTTACATACGCAGCATGTAAGCGGCGGCTCATCAACCTGAGGGGTTGATATTAGCTTTTCCATGAATTATACCCAATTGATGTTGTTAATCTCAGTATGCCCTCACCTTAATTTGTCTGATATCTCTTGTTGTCGCTTCCGGACCTGCTGTCACGTCCAGACGACTCTGTCTCATCAATGAACTCTTTTTTACTTCGGTTCGGGCCATGGATGTCTTACGGTTGGTACTGACCTGTCGTTGTGCACTCAACCTGAACGCAGAGAGATCCGACAAAGCCACACCAGACATCCAATTCTTGTCGCCATTTTCAGAGAAAATTCTGTTGCATGGTTGGTGAGGCAAACCTGCTTCGCTATCATGAACAAACTGAAATTCTACAGTGACACTGAAAGTGGTGAAAACAATATTGTCTTGTCACATTTGTCCGGGGTCACGTCTTAAACACACCGAAAGTTTGACGCATCCCTTGACCAGCCTCTAACTTCATGTTTCGTAACACATACAATAATACATGAGGTGTGCTTATAAAAATAATGAGCAGTTTACAGTTTTGAGCAGGATTGGGAGTCAGAAGAGGAGATAAGAAAGCTATTCACATCTGGCCATTTTCCGCAATTAAAGGTTTTAATGGAGAGAAAGGGGCCTTGGTGCAGTGTGGTACGACTTGAAACTCTTATCTGAGCGATGACCTGTACAGGCTGTACTGTATCTGGCAGACACAGCAAAATACAGATGAGACAAAATGAGGCCTATACAGGAGATATAATAAAGAATTATCTAAGAATATAAGAATATATTCTAAGAATATAGAATTTTCTATCAGAGGTGATGCCATGCTTATC
>NC_137193.1:45213087-45260587 GCF_960531495.2 Zeus faber
AACGAATTCAACATCAGCCGTCACTTTTCCACCAAGCATGCTAATTACGCTAACAACCAGTCAACGCATAACGGACGGCTACCGCTCAGAGGTTGGCAGCTGGTTTGCAGGCTCAGCAAAACACCTTTATCCAACAAACTGCCATCCAAGAATCAAGCACGAAGGCAAGTTATTTGCTGGCATTCAAGTTAGCAAAAGCCAGCAAGCCTTTCTTCGAAGGGGAGTTTCTCAAAGAGTGCATGGTAGAGACAGCAGGTATCTTGTGGCCTGAGAGCAAGAACAAATTTGAAAAAATTAGCTTATCACACAGGACAGTGACTCGCCGTGTTGAATTAATTGACGAAGACTTAGCTAGCAAGCTAAACAAAAAAGTGGAGTTATTTACATTATATTCTTTGGCACTGGACGAAAGTAATGACATAAAGGACACCGCTCAGCTTTTAATTTTTATCAGAGGGATTAATGAAAATTTTGAGCAACGGAGGAGTTTTTGGCCATGGAATCCCTAAAAGGGATACCACGGGGAGAGGACTTGTATGACAGTGTGTCGGCGGTCATCAAGAGGCACAAGCTACCTTGGAGTACGCTCGCCAACGTTACCACAGATGGATCGCCAAATCTGACGGGAAAAAACGTCGGACTGCTCAAAATAATCCAGGAGAGGGTGAAAGAGGAAAACCCTGAGCAGGAGGTAATTTTCCTAGACTGCATAATTCACCAGGAAGCACTGTGTAAATCCGTATTGCAGCTTGACCACGTTGTGGAGCCAGTTGTAAAACTTGTTAACTTTATTCGAGCGAGGGGACTTCCCCATCGTCAGTTTATTAAGTTTCTTGAAGAAACTGGCGCTGATCACAGGGACTTGCTTTACCATTCTAATGTCCGCTGGTTAAGTTTGGGGAAAGTATGTCAATGAGTGTGGGAGCTGAAACAGGAGATTCTCATTTTTGGAGCTACTTGAGAACGCTGACAAGTTTCCTGAGCTGAGTGACACAGATTGGATTTGTGATTTAGCTTTTGCTGTGGACATACTGACACACATGAATGAGCTGAACATGCAGCTAGAAGGGAAAGACCAGTTTGTGCATGAAATGCATATAAACGTCAGAGCCTTCAAAACCAAGCTAGCATTATTCTCAAAGCAAATGCCAAACAAGTCATTCGCTCATTTCCCCACACTGGCTACGTTGAAAGAGGCCCCGCAACATGTAAAAAAATACAGGAAATCACTGGATGACCTGCATGAAGAATTCTGCCGTCGGTTCTCTGATTTTGGAAAAATTGACAAGTCACTTCAGCTGGTTTCATGTCCATTCTCACAAGACCCTGAAACTGGAAGTGATTGATCTCCAATGTGACACCGACTTAAAGGAGAAGTTCAACTCTCTTAAACTGGATGAGTTTTATGCTTCATTAAGCGCAGCCAAATTTCCAAACATCCAGAAGATGGCACAGAGGATGCTGGTGTTTTTGGGCTCTAGGTATGTGTGTGAACAGACCTTTAGTGTGATGAACACCAACAAAGCACTCCACAGATCCCAGTTGAGTGATGAACACCTCAGATCTGTTCTGAGAATTGCCAAAACAAAACGAACACCAGACTCCGATGCACTGGCAAAAACAACAGTGTTCCCACTAAAAGGTAAGTGTATTAACACTATAATGCTTTTTTTCTGTTTATGTTTGATATGTATGCATCTTGTGCTGACCCGGCCCGTCTTTCAAATTTTAAAAGTCAATGTGGCCCCTGAGCCAAAAATTTTGCCCACCCCTGAGCTAGACAGTGCATGTGGTAGTGGAGCTGGGCAGTGCACGTTGTAGTGGTAGTGGAGCTGGAAAGTGCATGTGGTAGTGGAGCTTGGGAGTGCATGTGGAGCTGGACAGTACATGTGGTAGTGCATGTGGTAGTGGTAGTGGTAGTAGAAGTGGAGCTGAACGGTGAATGTGGTAGTGGAGCTGGGCAGTGCATGTGGTAGTGGAGCTGGGCAGTGCACATGGTAGTGGAAGTGGAGCTGAACAGTGCATGTGGTAGTGGGAGTAGAGCTGGACAGTGCATGTGGTAGTATAGCTGGATAGTGCATGTGGTAGTAGAGCTGGACAGTGCATGTGGTTGTGGTAGTGGAGCTGGACAGTACATGTGGTGGTCCTTTTGGTAATGGTCCATATACAACCATATACATACACAATATCTATGAAGCACAATATGTATATTCTTGAGACTTCTTGTAATTTGTGTGAATTGCACACAAAGACTCCGGCCATTCTGTTTGGCTGTTTGTGTTGTGTTATTTCCATGTTGCAGCTTTAATAACTGATAGGGCATAAGCATCATAACAGAAACATCTTGATCACAACATAATCTAGGCTTGTTGAATTTCTTCTGAACTAACACTGAAGTGACTAAACACACAAATGAGTTGTGTGCACAGTAATGAGTCGGTCTATAACCTAGAGCCTGATGTTGAATCCAGACAAATAAAACACATTTTAGAAAGAATATGCAAAAGAACCAATACACATATAATATCTACATATATTGGTGAATCAAAGCCCTTCATCAAGCTACATTACTTATATTCAAACCATCTTGTGTTTGAGTACATGTTTGTATATTCTATCCTTGTATGTGTGCAGGTGAATGAGTGAGTATGAGTGAGCAATTTGTGTGTGTACAGGATGGGTGTGTGCAATTGGTGTGTGTGTGTGTGTGTGTGTGTTGGTGTGACCTCCACCACTATCTGGAGGGTATTGGTCATGGCTGTCAGTCAGTGTGAGTCGAGCCCTAATTAAAGAAGTTCCAGTTGTACACTGCCTTACAATGGGAGCTAAAATTGCCTTTCAACCCGTAGCCGATTGCAGGAACTTCCTCCTTCCCCCCCAGCTGAATAAAAGAGACTGATACAAAAGGATGTGAATGCCTAAACCCAAAAATAAAAAATAATCTCTTTAAAAGACTGTCACCGTGCTATCTGATATCTCCTGAAACAGCACCGGTTTGAATAAATCTTTTTTTTTCAGCCAAAGCAGGGAGAACAAAATTAAAAGTTGACATTTAAAAGTCTGTTCCTGAGACCTGTAGCACCCAGGATCAATAGTTGGGTAACTCAAGACTTTCCTCACATATTACGCTGCTTTTCCACAGGGCATCTCAAACTTAAGAAAACACATGAAAGGCCTTGCAGGGATTTATTCTGTTGTTTTTTTAGTTTCTGTAAAGTGTTTGCAATCTAAATAATAAATAATAATATTTATAATGGCAAAATTTCTCTTTATTACACCATTATTTTTCCTTGCACACCTTCTGCAACTGTTGTTCATCATCACAGTTGGATTGTGTGTGTGTGTGTGTGTGTGTGTGTGTGTGTGTGTGTGTGTGTGTGTGTGTGTGTGTGTGTGTGTGTGTGTGTGTGTGTGTGTGTGTGTGTGTGTGTTGTGAAGGAAATTCTTCTGCAATGATTGGTGAGGTTAATCTGCCCGCTACAAGAAGACAAAACTGAGAATATCCAAGATTATTTATTCTGCAGAATAAAGAAAAAGATTCAGTACTGCTCCAAAGCAGCGCTCGGATCAGTTGGATTGTGTGTGTGTGTGTGTGTGTGTGTGTGTGTGTGTGTGTGTGTGTGTGTGTGTGTGTGTGTGGGTGTGTGTGTGTGTGTGTGTATGTGTATGTGTGCTGTGTGTGTGAATCTATGCTTTTATTTAGTCTCTATCCTTGTGTCATCACCTTGGGCTGACATTGTTCCCCAGGGAGCAGAATGGTCTGCAACAAAACTCCCCTGAAGCAGGACGGATGGAAAGCAGAAAGTCAGAAGCTAAAAGACAGGATCTATTGTGGTTCCAGAGGAGGAGTAAAAAAGGAAGACAGGGAAGAGAAAGGGGGACAAAGAGAAAGGGAATCCATTGTGTTGGTGGTGTTGCTGACATTTACTTGCATTGGGTGACATTGGCCATGTGTGACTTTGTGAAGTCTGTCAGGTTGTGTATACAAGACTCCTTCAGGTCATACATGAGGTCCCAGGGGACACATACCTGACCCCCGCCTCCCACACACACACATACACACATGGACATACACATGCACATGCAGGCAGCTATGACCGCTGTCCTGTCCCAGAGGAGCTGAGGTTGTTCCTCTGTGTGCCCCCGTCAGACTCTTATCCTTCTTCCACTGACCTTCCTCACCGCTCACCTGCTTTCTCAGGATCTAAGCCACAGCTTTTGTTGGCCTGAAGGAAAAAGGTTTTTACCCCAATGCCACTGGGACCCGAGCCAGCTACACTGATGCTATTCTATGTTTCCCCTGTTGTAAAATATACACAAGCAGAACTTTGAATTACAAACCCCAATTCCAATGAAGTTGGGACGTAGTGTAAAATGTAAATAAAAACAGAATACAATGATTTGCAAATCCTTTTCAACCTATATTCAGTTGAATACACTACAAAGACAAGATATTTGATGTTCAAACTGATTTACTGTATGGTTTTTTTTGCAAATATTCACTCATTTTGAATTTGATGCCTGCAACAAGTTCCAGCAAAGCTGGGACAGGGGCATGTTTACCATTGTGTTACATCACCTTTCCTTTCCAACACTCAATAAGCATTTGGGAACTGAGGACACTAATTGTTGAAGCTTTGTAGGTGGAATTCTTTCCCATTCTCTCTTGATGTACGACCCCAGTTGCTCAACAGTCCGGGGTATCCGTTGTCATATTTTGCGCTTCATAATGCACCACACATTTTCAATGGAAGACAGGTCTGGACTGCAGGCAGGCCAGTCTAGTACCCGCACTCTTTTACTACGAAGCCACGCTGTTGTAACACATGCAGAATGTGGCTTGGCAGCATACAGTATGTTGCTCCAAAACCTGAAGGTACCTTTCAGCATTGGCCTGGAGGACACGACGTCCATGATTTCCAAAAACAGTTTGAAATGTGGACTTGTCAGACCACAGTACACTTTTCCACTTCCACATTGGGTCAGTCCATCTCAGATGAGCTCGGTCCCAGAGAAGCCAGAGGCATTTCTGGGTGTTGATGATATGGCTTTTGCTTTGCATGGTAGAGTTTTAACTTGCACTTATAGATGTAGCAACAAACTGTGTTAACTGACAATGGTTTTCTGAAGTGTTCCTGAGCCCACGTGGTAATATCCTTTACAGAATGATGTCAGTTTTTAATGCAGTGCCGCCTAAGGGATCGTAGGTCACAGGCATTCAATGTTGGTTTTGGGCCTTGCCGCTTACATGCAGAGATTTCTCCAGATTCTCTGAATCTTTTGATGATATTATGGACTGTCGATGATGAAATCCCTAAATTCCCTGCAATTGTACGTTGAGAAACGTTGTTCATAAACAGTTGGACTACTTGCTCACGCAGTTGTTCACAAAGTGGTGAACCTCGCCCCATCCTTGCTTGTGAAAGACTGAGCCTTTCGGGGATGCTTGTTTTATACCCAATCATGACACTCACCTGTTTCCAATTAACCTGTTCCCCTGTGGAATGTTCCAAACTTGTGTTTTTTGAGCATTCCTTAACTTTTCCAGTCTTTTGTTGCCCCTGTCCCAGCTTTTTTGGAAGGTGTTGCAGGCATCAAATTCAAAATGAGTGAATATTTGGAAAAAATCAATAAGGTTTATCAGTTTGAACATTTAATATCTTGTCTTTGTAGTGTATTCAATTGAATATAGGTTGAAAAGGATTTGCAAATCAATGTATTCTGTTTTTATTTACGTTTTACACAACGTCCCAACTTCATTGGAATTGGGGTTTGTAGAATATTCTCAATTGCTTAGAGTTGCTGATTTTTGCTTATTGCTTTTTTTATTTATTTTTTATTTTATAGGTCATTGATAGTGGTAGTGATGAACTATTCATTCATAGCAAACAAATCTTTTGATTGACTCGATCACTTGGGCGAAACAGTCGTTAATTTGTCTGCATGTACAGTTTGTGTTTGTATCTGCGTTTTTTTATTTGTGTCTGATATATGTCCCATATAATGTACAGTGTCAGGGGGAAGAAATCCTTCACAAAACACAAAAGCTCTTAAACATAGATTTTTCTTTGACACTGCAGCTAGAATGCTGCTATGCTGTTTGTAAATGTGACTGTGGGAGTCTGCCCACCGGTATAGGTCTAGAGAGAGAGACTTTCCGACAGAGGGGCGCCAACATGGCGTGTGTCTTTATTAACTATCACATACAGAAAGGATCATTGACTAAAACAGGAACATAAAATCGCAAGGAATCAATCTGCGTCATGGTCCATGTGGCTCGCGGACTGGTCACGAAGGTTGTCAGCATCCTGCACCATGCGATCATCACTTCAAGACAAAACGACACATAAGAAAACTCTTGCAGCCGGGTCCGAACAATCAGCGCTAATGAGGCTGATAAAGCGGACCTGGCACAGCTGTGCCGCGCCGGAGAAGAAGCCAGTGCCGTCACCTGCAGACATGGCTAAACCGCGCCCCCTTGTCTGCCACCTACCCCTACTGCCTGACTTTGGTCGGGGAGCCATCCACCCCCCCCCATCAAAGCAGGAGAGGAAGTTGGCCACCACCATCTGCGCCCCCAGCCTATGGATCACCTTGAACTTAAAGGGCTGAAGAGCAAGGTACCAACGGTGCACATGCCACTGCAGCGGGCATGGTCTGAACAGAGGGTCCAAGGCACCCCAGGAGCTAGTAGCTGTGTGCGCTGACTGCCCACTTGATGGCCGGGCAGTCCTTCTCCTACGGTACTGTACCTGGGGAGACAACATCAGAAAACTGCCATTGTAAAGTGGCCACTGGAAAGGGCCGGGGTGGAATCTGTCTTTTTTGCAAACTCCGGCCCCATCTCATCCCCCTCGATCACTGCGGTGGCCAAAGACACGGACACCTGCTCCTTCCACTCCTTTGGGAGGTTAAGGGAATAAATCTGATTCGCTCAAACCCTCTTTGACCACACAACCTCATAAATGACCTTATCAACCCGCCGTGTGACCATGAAGGGCCCTTGCCACTTCATGAGAAATTTAGAGCTGGACGTACGGAGCAACACTCACACATCGTCTCCCGGTGAAAATTTCCTGAGTTGAACCCCTCTGTTGTATAACCGGCACTGACGTTCCTGAGCCTGGAGCAAATTCTCCTGTGACAAGCGCCCCAACCTGTGTAACTTTGCTTGCAGGTCCATAACATACTGAACTTTGTTCTTACTAGTGATAGGCCTTTCCTTCCAGTTTTCCTTAATTAGGTCCAGCACCCCCCAGGTTCTTCTGCCAAAGAGGAGTTCAAAGGGAGAAAATCCCATGCAGGCCTGAGGCACCTCCTGCATGGCAAACACCACATGGGTCCAATAATTTATCCCAATTATGGCTATCGTCATGCACAATCTTATGAACCATGTTCTTCAGCGTCTTATTGAACCACTCCACCAGGCTGACGTTCTGGGGGTGGTACACACTGGTCCAAATTGAGAGGCCGCCCAAAAGCTTGTTAAGTTCTCAAAGTGTATGTGACATAAATGAAGTGCCCAGGTCGGTCAGGATTTCCTTCGGAATCCCCATTCGGGAGATGACCTAAAACAGTGCCTGTGCCACACCTTTGGCCGTAATACTGTGCAGTGGCACCACCTTGGGGTACCGGGTTGCGTAATCCACGAGGACTAACACAAAATGATACTCGCAGGCACTGCGGGTATCATTTTGTGTTAGTCCTAGTGGATTATGTCCATGTCCATGCCAAGTTTTTCGGAGGGCACCCTGACTAGGGGGAGGGGCCTCAGTGGTGCAGTTGGTGTAGCCGGAGGATTGACTTACTGGCACTCGAGACACGCAGTGCGCTATTTACACACATCTGCCAAAATGCCCGGCCAAAAGAAGTGGGCCATTATCCACTGCCACGCAACACTCACACTTCTCTACTGACTGTAAGCGCAATCCTCCAGCCTTCCTAATTAAAGTGTCGCCAATCTGTAACCAAAACTGTACCCTTCACCTTATGCTTTTTCCCCTTGTAACAAATTTCAAGCCGCACCATAGGATACGTGTGAATATTCCCATGCACACACCGACTCTCCACCCGTTACACCTCCACCAAAGCTCCGGGTCGATCAAGGCGTTGCTGGACCTTCATCTGAGAACAGCAGGCAAAAAAGTCCAGCAAAGCCTGATGTCTTCCCTCTTGTACTCTCACCGATACGTCGTAGGTCCCTTCCCGATTGGTTGAGGGGCCTGGCGGACCAGCCAGCAGAACCACCTGTCCGACCTCCATCATGGGGAAGTCCCAGCACCCCTGCCCAGGCGTTTGAGCAGCTGTCTGTGGCCCCACAACCGCCCATTGAGGAGCCGCCCTGGTAGCAATGCGACAGAGAGGGGGACGGAGGGGGGACAGCACGGGAAGGGGAGACTGCGTCCTGTGGCACCGCAGAACCCGGCTGGTAGGTGTCCGCCCTCGCCTGGGCCAGTGGGAGAAGAACTGCGCAGGAGGCGGGCCTGGGTCCTGCCGAATCCTGCGTGGGTCCTGGTGGTGGACGCTGCGGACCCCAGGTCATTCTCCTCTGGGGTGGGTAAAACGCGCGTGGGTCCTGGGGCCTGTTGGTGGCGGCAGGCCAGCTGTCGGTCACGCCGTGGACTAGCTCCTCCTCCTCCCTGTGGCGCTCTGCCTCCCGGTGACAATGGTGGTGCTGTGGCTGTGCCTCCTGGAGCCAGGCCCCTGCAGGCGGTGCAGGGTGGGAACTGATCTGGTCCTCCCGGGAGATGTAGTAGAGGGAAACCTTATGCCAGGGGCCGGGAGGTTTACTTCCCCTGGGGGGTCACACTGGCGAGGAAGTACTCCAGCTGGCAGCAGAGGAGATTGCACTCGTCCTGCAGCTCGGTGAGGCACTTTCACAGCCAGCGGATCGGCTCCTGGTGCCTTTCATCCAGCCCCTGGTCAGGTGCCACTTGTGTGAGTCTCTACTCACTGGTACGGGTTTAGCGAGGGAGTCTTTCTGGCAGTGGGGCGCCGACATGGTGTGTGTCTCGTCTGCCACTGTGACCCATATTTATGCCACATGAAATACAGGCTACACTTAACGATTCATTGTTGAAAAAGGCCATTTTGTCGCATTTATTCTGATACACCTCCAACTGCCTGTAAGAGCCAGAAATTATTTTGAAAATATATCTGATTGCAATTTTTTCATATATATTGCAATTTCTGTTTTTACATCACAGTTAATTATCTGTGTTCCAGACCATTTTCCGACAGTAGTTAGTGAACAAGGAAGATTGTTGATGGCTCTCATGAGAGCTCTCATGAGAGCTCTCATAGCCAAGCAGACGCATAATCTTTTCAAGAAAGTGTTTTCTAACATCATAACCAAAATATTACTGCATCAGTCATGGAATTTAAACCATTTTTTATACCTCTTCAGATTTCCATGGTTAGTTTATAGAGCTATATACTACTGAAACACATTGACTAGATGAGTGAACGTTATTCTTTTCATTTCTGTGTAGACAGAATTTATTTGGGAAGGTGGCTAGCAGTGTCAGTGACCAGGTAGTCCAGTCATCAGACTGTCTCCACTGACAGCTATGGACTTTTCATAGCTGGAGTCGTGGCTGTGTGAGCCAGGGTATGGTGAGTTGAGCTGTATGTGGACTACATCAGAATACTGTAGAGCATGAGTGTTGTCTCTGTGGAAGTCTGAGAACAGGTGTCCCTGTTAAGAATGCTGCCTTTAATAATTCATCCATTGGGATTCTTCCTGGAAGTCAGGCTATCCGACCACACGCTGGATCGATGGAGATCAAAAGACACAGTTTGGCCTCAAAATCCTTGCAGCATTTGGGCTATTTTAGTCCCAGGCTCTGGCTGCCTGACTGGCTGACAAGTCTGTATAAAAGGTTAACAGAGGAGTGTGGCTAATAAATTAGTCATTTAGATTGTCGCCTGAAAGATTTTAGGAGGAATATTCATGGCTTAATCAAACCTGAGGCATCCACTGTATAAACCATCCTCAGTGGCCCCATGTTTCAAGCGAAGTGATAGTGACATTTTATTGTATTTTTATTTTTTTTTTACTATATTTATATACAACACAAAAATACCCAGAGATTACAGTGGTTTTATCCTATTTTCAACATGTTTGAAGCTCATTTTGAGTTTTGCATGTTTCAGCATCTTGAGGAACTGTGGAGACTACCTTGTGGCTCACACACCTGTTCCAGTCAGGCTGGGATGAGGACGGTGGAGGGCTTTGACACGCTCTGTCGACATGACAGCTCAGACGGCATGGATGTTAATCTCTACTAACTGCTCCCAACCTAATTAAATATTCCAGGGCAGTGACACAAACTAGTTTAGATACACACACACACACACACACACACACACACACACACACACACACACACACACACACACACACACACACACACAGCTATAGCCGCCCACTCATATACACACACACACTGGGGATTTTAAATTGGCTTTGGGTGTGTGGGTAAGTTGTAAAGATCTTGTAAACCTCACATTTATTTAGGTGTTTGTTTGTGTTTGTGTATATATATATATATATATATATATATATATATATATATATATATATATATATATATTTATTTTTATTTTTGCCCAAATTTTGAGATCTTTCTATGCTTATATTTTGTCTTCAGTAATTCAGACTGCAAAATTGTTTATTGAGATACAGTATGAGGATATGACAGAGATGAACAATAATATTCATTCATTGTCCATACCTAGTTACAGTAACCCTGAATATAGCCGGACGTTATCTGGAGGAGCTGTATGTGTGAAAGCAAATGTTGAATCATTTGACCCAGACATTACCCCGACTTTACCCAGCAAGCACCCGAGTACAAAGTCTGGGTAATGTCCGATTGAGTGGTTTGTGTGAACAGAACAGGTAATTGTCTGGCTCATTCACAGTGAGAATATGGGCGTGTCGCGTGTTGATGACGCCTCTATCATGCGATAGTTACGTATTTACCTTTGTGTGGATCTTCGTCCCTGAGTGTAGCTGCTTCGTACTCCTTTCTGCTTTCCTTTATATTCCATTCCATTACAGCTCTGATTATTTTTTTCTGGACAAAATGGACAAAATAATTGAAACACATACGAGCAATTTATTCATATCAAGGAGCTAATGAGGAGTAGGGCCACCCTTTGTATTTAGAACAGCTGTTCTGTTCCTTCTTGGAATGATGTGATACATGTGATACATAGGCTCCATCCTGTGTCCTGGCCTTGGATATACAGTAAATAGTTTCTACATTTCAGCCTTACCAGAAATTACAGCTTTGTAAAGCTCAAAATGTGTAGCTTTTGTTGAGATTGGGTCACAGAGGTGCGTATTCAATTATATGGCTTTTAGGCTGTACTTCAGTGGCATTTGTCCACTATCCTGTTAAGTGTCCGTCTGTCCCTGTCAGTGAGCTTCTACTTGTGACCACTGAGCCTCTTTGCTAATGCAGTTTGTCCATCTTTGACTGCGGTCAGTTGTTATGAAGTCATGATCTTCAGTCAATCAGTCATGATTGACATTAAATTAATCTGCAGTCTTTTTGACCAATACAACTCCTATGTTGGCACCAGCTATTGGCCTTATTAGAACATTGTAAGTTGGCCCTTGTTGATCATATATGAAAGTGCTAATTGTCAGACCTCTGCTACTTGGCAATCAACCTAATGTGGCTTACCATTGCAGCCACATTTGCAATTTTGATTCACTCAAAGTTAAACTCCTTTTTCATATGTTTTTTATTTTGTTTATTATTTTGTAGTTATTTATTTTCTGTATGGCTTGTCTACCTACTTGTCACTGTTACTTTATGTTGGAGAAATTCTCCCTGCGTGCTCGGTGAGGTTAATCTTCCCACTACAGGAAAACACACTGAGAGTATTAAAGATATTTATTCTGCAAATAAAGAGAAAGATTCAGAGCTGCTTCAAAGCATTGGTCTTGATCATTCTGCCTCTACCTCACTTGAAGAGGCCTTTATAGACATGAGAGGTTGTGATCCATTCTGAGACTAGCCATGTGATTCCCTGTTGCCTTCAGTAACAGCTGAGAACATGTTTTAACAAAGAAAAACATTGAACACTATCGGTGCCGGGAAAGCATACATTGAGTGTTTACACACATAGCCTTTTTACAAGCTAGAAAAACAGAGATAACGACTAAAACAGTTGTGAACCATTGGTCAGCTTGTCATTTACAGGACTATGCCCCCTCAATCATATCCCTGGGTGTTTCTCTTATACAGTGGTTTAACAATCAAACCCAGGTCACAGGTACAGTCTTACTGTGCCTTAAACCAAACACACAATGCTCTGTCGAGCCCCCTGGGGGTTATCCTTATCTTCACACCAGGTTGAGTGAAGATGGAATGTGATCTGGTAAATCCTAACTAACCCTTATACTCCAGAAGGCGTTGTTGGAAAGAACGGTCTCTTCATATAAACTCTGAGAGATTCTTTAAAACCCCAAGGCAATGTGTTTTAAAAGCTACATAACATACATAAAGGCTATTATACTATATAGAATATACAACACTATTCAAAGATTTTATCATCTGCATTTTTCTCTCACACTGCATGTGAGTACTTGGACTCAAACTGAATACTGCCAGTCACCAGCAACACACGTTGACTAAGAGAGTTTATAATTCTTGTCAGGGTGTTACCATCGTCACATTTTCAGTTATTTTGTACTAACATCAGAGGCTGTTTTTATTGGCAGGCCACATTTGGTATACCATTAAAAGGGTGCTATTAAAGGCTTTACACTTACTCATTTGTACAGTCACTAACATACGTGGATGAAAGTGACCAATTGTTGGGCATGGTTAGCATGGATTTAAAAATATGTATGAGCAGTCAGAAATCAAGTATCGCAAGATGCATAATAATATTAATTCATGGTAAGTTTCCAGTGCTACAAAAGTTACAAATAGAAGTCATACTCAGATATAGACACACGCAGATGCACACAACACTTCCCTGGCTGAGCCATATAATATTTTTCAGCAGTTTTCTCCCTGTGACACGGTGTGGATGTTGAGACTGCTCTATGTATGTGTGTGTGTGTGTGTGTGTGTGTGTGTGTGTGTGTGTGTGTGTGTGTGTGTGTGTGTGTGTGTGTGTGTGTGTGTGTGTGTGTGTGTGTGTGTGTGTGTGTGTGTGTGTGTGTGTGTGTGTGTGTGTGTGTGTGTGTGTGTGTGTGTGCGCGCGTGTGTGTGTGTGTGTGTGTGTATGTGTGTGTGTATGTGTGTGCGTGCGTGCGTGCGTGCGTCCGTGCGTGTGTGTGTGTGTTTGATTGCTGTGTGTATATGAAGTGTACATTAGTTAGGAGGTGAACAGCTGCTCATAGCAACAGTAAAGTCTTAACTATGGAGGGCAATAGCACCTCGTAAAGATCCAATCACTTTAAGTGACAAAAACAACTAGCGCTGGAAAAAGGAAGATGGCTAATGATCCTGATACTTTAATAGATCTAAATGTGCTTGCTGCACCGTGTACACATTTTCTCATCTGGTGTTGAAACACCCACACTGCACTTGTGCTTGTTAGTGAGTCTTCCAAGACTTTCTACCTTTGTTATTGAGCTTCAATGTGCTATCTTGCATCCTACTGTGTTGCCTTGTTTGTTTGGGCCACAACATTTTTTTTGATCCAGCACTTTCAGTAGTTGCAGGAGGAATGGCTTCCCCCTTAATCACTTTAGTTTCAGTGAAATCAGAGAGGTACAGCGGGAGACTGAGACATCCGCATAAACACTGTACACACTCACTGCCTTCCCACCTCTCCTCAACATGTCCATCTTGCTGGGCAGTGGGGGGGGGGCTTTATTCATTCCTGCCCAAGCTACTGTTCCTGTTGCCATGTCAATCTCTTCATAACTACCTCTCCCTCATGCGACCCCTTGCAGTCGGTCTGTCTGAATGTCTCTCCTTTCTCCAACCTACTGCTGCCCATGACTGTATCTGTCATCTGTCTCCTGTCTGGTCTCAGCCCCCACTGAGTAAAACAGGCCCACCAAATAGATTACAAACAGCAAGCAAAGTCAAGCTGAGGGAAGGAGACAATCTGAATTTGTTTTGGACCTAGAATGAAGAAAAGGGAGGCTGTGCAAATCGGAATAAGTCAGTGGAGAGAATAAGGCTGTATTTGCCTGGGGCGGAAAAGGGTGAAAAGTAGCTCTTGCAACAGATGTGCGGGGCAGTAAAGTGTAATTGAAATGCCAGCAGCAATGGTCTTATCTCCCTGCGACAGGAGCCCGCTGCCAGTCTCAACATCAGTTAGATGTCATTTTACCTAAGTCTGAATCAGCCTGCCACAATCCACAATCCTCGCTCCTCTGATGCTGGGCGGGAGAGAGAGCGGGGAGCAGGGGATGATGGGGAGGGAGAGGAGAAAGGGATTGAGGGGAGGGAGAAAAGGGTGGGGAATCTGTAATAGGATTTCAGTAGCACCCAGTTAACTTCCACCACCTGGACTCAGTTGGTAATTTGATATGCTCCATCAATAGGATTCATTTAGCACACTGCAGTATTACCATCACTATTCGTTTGAATAGTTTTCATATATATATATATATATATATATATATATATATATATATGGAATACTTTTTGGTTCATACTCCTCCTGATGTTAATCGGGTATGCAGGATTTGGAAGGGAAGAAGGGCAGGTTTTTCGAATATTTTGTTCAGGCTATGAAGCTCCAGCCTCCGTGGTTGTCTTCTCTGCTCCAGGCTGGGCTAATCATTGGTTTGGTCCAGACAGCATCCCTCTGGGGACAGCCATGATGTCCTGCCAGATTAGTGGCTGCGCTCCCCTAACACCGCCGCTGCCTTTTATCCAGAGCTTTGTACTGCTACATGGGGTCAACTGAGGGACATTAAAGCTGCCTTATCTCCTCAATGTACTGATAATTTGGCATCATTTCATTGTTGTGGGTGGTATTAGAGCTGACGAGTGTGTTTTGCACCTCTGGCTTGTCCGCTCCCACATAAATTGCCTTTATGTTTTTCAACCACTCCCATTTGACAGGAGAAGAAAAGGACTTAAGAGCAAGGTTCAATTTGTGCATTTGTCACATGACTCCTAATTTTCTTTCGCTGTTGTAGGATCTAAAGTTAACATTTGTCTTTCAGAGGGTGATTTTCAACGTGGTAAACTTCTCCAAGACCAAGAGCCTGTACAGAGATGGCATGTCTCCTGTGGTCAAGTCTACCAGCAGGCCTAAATGGTGAGTGAGCAGCATGT
The DNA here is from genome assembly GCF_960531495.2 of Zeus faber. Lineage (NCBI taxonomy): Eukaryota > Metazoa > Chordata > Actinopteri > Zeiformes > Zeidae > Zeus > Zeus faber. The sequence goes on from NC_137193.1 coordinate 45,228,357, forward strand.
CCCATGTCGACAATGATATGATAAATGAATCACATGTGAAACTTGAATTCTCTCTCTGGTTAGTGTGAAAGCAACAACGCTTTCAATGCTTCTTTCAGACTTTGCTGAAAAAGTTCTTGGTGCTACCTAACAACACACTCATGCACGCACACATGCACACACACACACACACACACACACACACACACACCCTGAAGACTGATGCTTTAGATTCCCTGATTGGACGCGTCTGGGCCCATTAGCATGTGATCCGTTGGTTGCCGGCGTAGCTGCTGTCTGAGGTAATAACGGCTGACTGACAGATGCAGATTTATGTGCATTTGTGTGTGTGTGTGTGTGTTTGTGAACAGGCATGCATAGGTATGGCAGGAGGGATCGGGGTGGATGTGGCGGTGGGGTTGGGTGCAGCTTCTGTCAGGCAGGCTGGTGGACTCAGCAGGGCGAGTAGGGAGAGCTCTGTGGCGTGATGAAGTGTGGCCGTCCAACAGGAGCCCTGACATCTGTCATAAGTCGACGGAGGGCATCCGCAAGAACGCCAGGCATCTGCCACCCCAAGCCACCCACGTCTGCCAGCCTCGCACCCGTGCCGACCATATCGTGCCGGTCGCAGGCTAATGGGAAGAGACAATGTGCACGACACAGTAGACAGGAAAAGATGAACTGCTGTCTTTGATATGGCACAGCACAACAAAGCACAACTCGATGCAGCGCGGCTCACTGACTTATCTGCTCGGGTCAGACACCATGTGGTGTTTTCGCAACTCGGTTCCCGTTGTGTCTCTGGTCTGGTGGTGAGCTTGTGGCCATCATATCCAAAAAAAAATATGGAAAAACAGAATTGTAGTAAGGAACAATAAATATTTCTATTTTTAAAATGTTCAGTTTAACTTTTAACTTTGTTTTTTTTTTGTTATACAGTGATAATTCCATTGCCTAAAAATACTAGGCTTTGACTATTTAACTGAAATAGTCTTAAATGGGATGGTACCGTAAAGTACCTTGTTGGGACTTTTAGCTCACTTAATCTCTTTAATACCACCCTAATTATGTAGCACTGGTTATGTTTATCAATTCATAAGCTCTGATAAAGAGGTATTTAAGTGACGGACGCAGCAGTTGGCAACATGGCTGAGGCTTGGCTCTATCTGCCTCCCTCGGCTGGCGTGACATTTAAACCGCCGCTCGCAGGAACCTCTGTCTGCGAGGCTCACAGGGCTGTTTCCCATGTCCTCACAGAGCAGTTTTCAACTGTCTGAGACTTTTGAGATCGCGGCTGACATTGTTTGTGTCCCCATAAAGTGGTCAAGATGCTTTTAACACAGCCTCCCCTATTTGACTTTCCATCAGCACAACAAAGCGCAGCCAGCACCAAAAGTAGCAATCTTCTCTTTTGACAGTTACAGATATGGAATAAATAAAAAAAAAAGAGGCACAACGCCTGAGAGCCTTGCTTGTCGGATCCAAACACACACAGGAGAGGGAAAAAAGGCAGATACCGACAGACAGAGAGGGGAGTGGGGGAGAGAGGCGAGACAACAGACAGAGGGAAAAGAGTCAGAGAAAAACAGAGCCAAACTATAAGAAAGAGAGATTTACTCAGACAGGGAGACATGGCAGAGCGAGAAAGAGAGAAAGAGAGGGAGAATAGATTGCCGCCCCCACCCCAGCCCTCTGTATTTATCAGAACAGTTGTCAATATTAGCTCAGGAGTTGAAGCCTTTATCTCCCGGTGCAGGTGCCCCATGTCTCGGGGGCCCCTGGTGCTGGAGGTGAGGCTCTCCCAGGCTCAGACGGCCCCTGTGAGAGACGCTGGTAGATTTCAGCCCTGCGGGGCCCTCACCGCTTTGGGTGCAATGATCTGTGCTCCTTCCTTCCCTCCACCAGTTTCTTGCCCCTGAGACATCAGAGTAGACAGGGTGCTGTATTTACCCTCCGCTGCTTGGAGACAGGGTGCAGATTACACATTTACAGATAAATAACTTCACTGCTGGGTGAAGGAAACCTGTCATTCCCCAATCTTTACCTTAAAGGGTAGGTTCACAATTTCTGAACCCAAGTCTAAAAATGTTGGTTCCCATCATTTTTACACCCTAACCCAACTGTTCGTAGCACAAATTTGCTGAACTCCTTACTATCAAAAAACATACCTCCCTCTGCTGCAGCCTCTCACTGTACATAAATGCAGTTCAATGAGGAAAATATTTTGCCTTCACTCTTGGGGGGGGGGGGGGGGGGGGGGGAAACGAAGCAGTGCGACATCCTGTTTCTAGTCTCTTAAGTAAGCACCAATGTGGCCAAGAGTCCTTAAAAAAATGGAAAAAATGTGAGAAATGATCCATGGTAGAAAGTAATTGTTGAAAACATGTGAAAAGAGTGTGAATGATGTAGTGCTGAATTGTGGAGTAAGACTGTTAAACTGTTTCTCACCATTTTTGTGGTACAGAGTTTTTGGACAGGGCTAAATCCGGACTCGATGACGTGGAGCGGTCATATTCGGCAAGAGCCCTAACACTATATAAACACCAGGTCGGAATCAGAGCATCAGTGGTGAAATAAGCGAAGCTAACAGCCCAGAGTTTGGGATAAAATGCTGTTTTGGGAATAAACACCTGGAGTAAAATGCGTCTTCAGGGAGACCATGAACTCATGCCACGTCCGGAACAAAACAGAAGCGTCCTGCGTTTGACTGCGAGGGGTTTGGTTACGTTAGCATTAGCTGCATGTAAGCAGGGCGTGGAGCCCCGACCTGACCTGCGGAGGAGCCAGAAGGGGGGGCCCCACAGGACTGGCTTCAGCACAACATTTAAACATGGAAGTTATTCCAATGTAAACATTTAACACGATTAACGCGATAGGCCGTCTCAGTACAGAGGGAACTGCCTTTCTTTTTCCAAGATTCTGGTAACCTGCTTTTATATACTTGGTGTTTTTTTTAATCATTCAAATTTGGCTGGGTGGTTAATAATACATTTTTCTGTAGTGTGACAAACTCAAAACACATATTTATTTTTTGCTTCACAGGGACTTTTACAGAGATTTACATTTTTTTTCTTAAACATTTTTTCCATTGGACTGTATTCAAGTACTGAGAAGCTGCAGCAGAGTGGTAAGTTTTTTGATAATCACGCTTTCAGTGAGGTTGTGCTATGAACGGTTATAAATAATTAGAAATAGATTCATTTTTTAATTTACTTGTCACATTGTGGGCTGCTGCATTACACCGACTAAATCGACCAGCAAATGCTACATATATGCGGTCCTGTGAAGAAGAGAACTCAATGTAGTAGCAGAGGAAACTTCAAGAAATTACATTTAAAGAATGGAAAATAAATGTATTTAAGGCTATTTTAATGTGATTCTACACATACAATGCGCTGTTGTTGCTTTTTAATGTAGTATGTAAAATGCATTATGATATCCAAAATGAAAACATCTTCATCATCATCTTCCTTCTAATGCAGTCGGGTTTTCATTTTAAGTAAACTTTTCAATAATTGTATTAAAAACTCAAAGGGTCATAATATCCTGAGTTCATCAATACAGTCCAGTTACATTTTTGACCTGCTTAATGTCAACATTGGAATTAATCTTATATTTTATTTAATAGGTATAAGTTAGTTCAATGGATAGTATTATATTGTAATGTGCACTGGTTTCTCTTTTAATTAAATATCTCAGATCTTGCGTCCGTGGGTGTGTGGGTAAAAATAGCTGCAACTCTAACTGAGCAAACAGATGAGCAGTCAGAACTGTAGGGAAAATGTTGCCAAACATTCCCTCTAAAGTTAGAAGCAGCCAACCTTGTTCAAGGGTAAATGCTTCTCTCTTTTTATTGAGATGGAGAAAAAAGTGTTTTCCAAGCAAGAGGGGTTCAGCTTAAAGACAGCCAGCCAGCCAGTTCAGTGCTCCCCATGAACTTTTTGAGGCAGCTGTCCGTCAGACAAGTGAATTTACCTTTCACTTGTCCAGGCAATAAAGTCACAGGTAAAAATTACAATAATTTACTTTTTTCATTTTAATCGCGAACACAGAATCTATAATTCAGACGAACATACAGTTGAAACCATGCGAACAGTGTGAACATATAGCAACACAGACCGCTTCCTCTATCAGTCTCTCCGATCAGTTCCGTGGATCAGCTGTGGGAGCTTCTTTGACAGATGGTTCTGCCGGCCACCAGTGCCAGTCCTTCGCCCTCGAAACACCAGTGGCTCTTTTCTGCGGGTCAACGTCTTCACACTCTCAATGCTCCTGCACTGAGAGCGCTTGCAGACAGGCCTCCAGACACCCACACTGACTGCTTGTCCCGCCGTTTCAAATCGGTATTTTGAATATATTCATTTAACGAACGTTAAATAGCCAAGTAATGAGTAGACAGTATTTTCCTTCCCCTCCCACTCCTTCCACTCCTCCACCTGCCCTACAAACAATCTGCTTGTCCCGGACAAGCCGACAAGCCTTAATGTCGAGCCCTGCAGTCCATCGGTCAGTCAGCCAGCCAGCCAGCCAGCCAGCCAGCCAGTCAGTCAGTCAGTCAAACAATCACCAAGCCAATCGGTCAGTCAGCCAGCTAGTCAGTCAGTCAAACAGTCAGCCAGCCAGCCAGCCAGTCAGTCAGCCAGCCAGCCAGCCATTCAGTCAGCCAGCCAGCCAGCCAGCCAGTCAGTCAGCCAGTCAGCCAGCCAGTCAGTCAGTCATCAGTCAGTCAGTCAGCCAGCCAGCCAGCCAGCCTGCCAGCCAGTCAGCCAGCCAGCCAGTCAGTCATCAGCCAATCAGCCAGCCAGTCAATCAGTGAGCTAGTCAGTCAGTCAGTCAGTCAGTCAGTCGGGGCAATTTTGCTTTTCAACCAAAATCCTTCCTGTAAGCATGTGATGCAACAGCATAGTGAAATTCTATTTGGAGATGTCTGCGGCACCATCAGGGAGCATGTTAGCAGTAATTGTTCTGTCAATCAACGCAGCTCCTGCCTGCCTGCTCCCCTCACTACTCGTTAAGCCCAGACGAAGAGAGCGAGATGAGGCCAGGAGAGAGGAGAAGAAAAGTCATCCTCACCTCTCTCCTTACTGTCTTTCCACCTCGGCCTCCTCTTATCCTCTTCCTCTTCTGTGTCTGTATGTTATTGATCATTTTTTTTCATTTGTTCTCATCCCTTCTAATTGTTGCTACCTGTTTGGCTATGGCCAAACATTACCTGTCCAAGTTTGTTTTTGGTTTCATCACAGCTTTGAAATCTGCTTGCTCGCAAAAGTTGTTCTGGTCCTTAGTAGTTGCCATTGGTGGTTGTGATTACTTTGGTCATGTAGAAATGTGAAAATCATTGGAAAAGAGGGATGGAGAGCACAGACCAGCTCTTGGGTAGTAGAAGATCCTGCTTCCACCTTTTGCCCTCGTACCCTCTGCTGACATTTATAGATTGTATAGTATGAGTAATCTTTCTGTAAAGAACCACAACTTCCACCTGTACACTTCTGAGGTGATCCAGTGTGAATGGTGGGACAGGGTGACCGCCATGGGATGGGATGTTTCGCAGTGCAGACGGACAGATGGGAGAGGTTACGGTGAGAGCAAACCTCTCTCAGACTCTGCAAGTCTCCTGCAGCCTATTTCCCTTGCTCTCTCTATGCACCACTTAGCCACTCGCACAATTAACCACGTGGCATGCCTTTTAATAATAGACCTTTTAATTGTCGACAAATGAAGAGTGATGTAAAATAGCTAATAGCTTGTGCTAATTAATAGGGGAATTCAATGCTTGTTAATTAAGGGCAAACAGGACAAGGACCAGCTCGGGTAATTTGAGCAATAAAACCGAGACTAATGATTCATTTCCAAACAGACGTGCTTCATAAAAACGTCAAGTAGCCCCCATTTTGCTCTTTGAGAACACCCACAGCCCCCATTTTTCCCATTTCCACAATTGCCTGAGTCCCAACCCTTGGGACATACAAACACAAGCTCACACTGACACACACTCATACACGGCCGTACACATGACAGAAATATAAACAGCTCTTTACTCATGTCCTTCCTAAGGCTAACCACTGCCACTGGGAAGACAAATGGCACCTATATATTGTCAACAAGAGATTATAACATTGATTATTTTCTTACAGCATGCTATATTGGTTAAGTTGCTTGTTTAGCAAAATGGCACAATATATTGAGATGAGCAAATCCCCCATGTAGTTGAATTATATTGCCATTGGTGTGGAAGTATTTAGTACCTCTGTGTTTTGTCTTGCCCAGTTACTCCATGTCTCCCTGCGGTCATAATTCTTGGCCCCAAAGCAATAGAATGAAATGGATATTCAGCTAAGGCTTAGATATGCAGTGTAACTTTTATATCTAAGCCGCCCTCGAGAGGGTAGAGTCGCCTTACTTTCGCCATCGTTTGCCAAGATGGTAATGGCACTTGCGGCTTGCTATAATCTTTTTCAAACACCTATATTTTGCCTCTTGTGCACATGTGTTGAATTAAAAAAGAGACACATCCTGTATTCTGATTCTCAGTAGCTCAGTGGGTACAATAAGGGTCGGTTGACAGTCTATGCAATCGTGCTATATTTTTAGATACAAAAAAAAATTGCGCTGCCTCTCCGTCAACATTGTCTGAGCGATAAGGGAAATGGACAAAATATTTCAATAAAAACTAAGTGCAGGAGAGTGTGGGAGACACGCCGGCCCCTAATTGTCTGTTGCCATTTCACCCCGAAAGAGGAAACGGAGAGAGCTGGAAATCTAAGTGAATGCTTAGGCGAGAAGACTTAATGCGGACACAGCAGAGGGAGTTGGTGACACCAGACAAAATCGGAAGCACTGCTTGTGTTCCAATTACTCCTATTTCAACCCCGCTCTGGCAGACTTTAAAGATTTGTAAGAGGAAAGTGATTACAAAGCCCTGTTTTATTAGATGGAATGGCACCTCTCTCTATTTCCACTTTCCCCTTCCATCTGGGAGGTTTTATTCTCCTGTGTACGCCATAAGGACAAATAGGGAAGAGAGGGGGAAAATTAAAAAAGAGATAGAGAGGGAAGTGTGAGGCCAGCTACAGCATGCTCAGCTTCTCTGTTCACAGAAACCCATTAGCATGCAGCCACAGGAAGTGAAAGAGGATTATATGGGAGAAATAATGGGGCAAAATGTAACAAATAGATTGATAATCTCCCAGATGAGGATAAGGCTGTGTGTGTGTGTGTGTGTGTGTGTGTGTGTGTGTGTGTGTGTGTGTGTGTGTGTGTGTGTGTGTGTGTGTGTGTGTGTGTGTGTGTGTGTGTGTGTGTGTGCGTGCCTGCGTGCGTGCGTGCGTGTGTGTCCTGCATAGGGAGAACAGAAGCAGAGGTAGACCGAGCAGGATGAAAGGTTGAGGGGTATTGCAGAGGAGAAGCAGTCTGCTCCTGGCTCTCCATTCAACCCGCAAATGACTTACCTGGACAGTTTTATGTTTGCCTGGAGGAGAATTAAAAAGCCACTTCATTTTCCACTTTTAGATGCCGGCTACCCGTGTCAGTGCAGCCCTCCCTGAAAGCGGTCTAATCTATATGCTTTTGTCAGGGGAGATTTGGTAGATTGCAGCAGGCAGGGGTACAAATTGGTTGTGTCATCTTATAATGAAGTAGGTGAGGCGTTGCAGTTTTTCTACAGCCAACAGTCCGCTAATTAGACTACTGTATAGCTGCTTGCACACATGAACCCTGCACAATGTCCAGATAATCAGGTCTGGACATTGCCCAGAGTTGCCATTTCACACATGTAGTGCACAACCGCAGAACATCAGTGTCAGACGCGTTTACACTTATTGGAAATACTCCGCTTGGTTTAGGCGAGGGCAGAGCCTGGGTAGAGCGTGCACGAGGCAGGATGTGACGCAATGACGCTGCAGAGTTTTAAAACACACCCAAGATGGTGGACTCACTCGCTGTGAATTATCCAGACAATCACCTGCTGTGTTCATACTTACCGCTCAATCGTACATTACGCAGACTTTGTACCATTATTTTGTAATGTCTGGTCCAACTGATTCGGACATTTACGTTCACACGTACAGCTCCCCCGGCTTATGTCCGGATCATTTCAGGGTTGCAGTGCATGTGTGAAGCAGCTTAAGTCAGCGGCCGCTTTAAGCATGGCCCCCTTGTAGGCTCCTCTTCTCTTTTACAGATTATTCCTCCAAGCTGAACCCCTGTGGCGCAAACAGTTTTCGGGACGAAAATTCCAATAGCCCCTCGCAAAGGGAGAGAAATTACACACGCAGGCTTTCTGCTGATCGCAGGATTTGAATTGCTTATAGAAACTAGGCCTGCATGCTGTGCAGAAAACTGTGAAGAGTATTTGGTGTTGATGCTGGCTGTAGGTTCCTCGAAGATTATTGGGCATGCACAGCACGGTGACGGGTTGACCCCATGACCCCAGTTAAAGGATTATGGGTATCTCAGCGATTCCACAAAGCCACGCTGTCAGGCGCTGACGGGGCGCTGTGAAGGCCTGCGTGATATCTGCATTCTGCCTATCTCTGTTTCTCGTTTTACTTGTGTATATATATATATATATATATATATATATATATATATATATATATATATACACACAGCATAGTATTGCAATATTTTGCATGGCAATATTTTGCTTGGCAATATTTTGATCGGGACCCAAGTATTGCGATAGTATCATATCGCCCTGGCGATTCCGACAAATAGAAAAAGTGGTTGAAAGGTTTTTTTGGGGTGACTTGTGGTGAAACATGCTATCCAGAGCGTCTGGAAGGTGATTTGTTAGGGGGGCATTTGAAGGGGTTATTAAGTATTTTAGGAATCATCTGCATATCCCATTGATGACCATCACCCCTTCTCCACTTGGACTAAGAAAATGTCTTGATATGTGCAATTTTGTCTGTAAGATAACTGATATGCAGTTCCATTAACTTCATTGTCAGCTCTTTTAGTTGGCCTCCATTCAAACGCCCTTGAAGGATCACCTTAACCTTGACCACACAATTACAATCAATTGATCTGTATACAATACACCTGTGAGGTGTATTATTTTGTGAGACACATCCATTGACGTGTTGACTGTGGGGTTTTTTTTTTAAACGGCTATTCTCTGGTTCTTGCTCGAGCGTGTCTTACTTTCATACGTGAGAGGTGAAATGGAGTGTGGAGTTTGGGGAATTGTCTGTCTTAAAACTCGCAACTGTGATTTAATTACTGCAGAGAGTCAGACAGATGGAAAGATACAATATATGGTAAAAAGGAAAGGGAAAGTGAGAATGGTGTTATTTGGAGATGAAACAAGATTTTAGTGTTTCTATTTTATGGGGTTGATTGTTTATTTCAATAAGTTATTTTACTGTTTTAAATTTTCTGCAAATATATATATATATATATATATATATATATATATATGTTTATACCTGTTCTATACAAACATAACTGTGAGCATCGCTGGGGGAGATGGTGATCATGCTGGGGAGACGGGAGCATGCTGTGATCTCGGGAGAAGGCGGAAGCGGAAGTGAGTAGTGAGTGGAGACCCAACATGGCGGCGCCCTACCACACTAACTAACACACCGGCAGCTGCCCCTCAGACAAAATAACAAAGCGAATTGCAAATTATATTTATATATATATATAAAAAAAGGGAACACTGCGCAAAACCAATGTGGAGAACTTCGAGGATTATATAGGTTGTTTTTTATAATGCATACGTGATGGAAGCGACCAGGACCGCAATAATCCCGCGAAAAGGAAGAAGACCGATTCAGCAACGAACACAGACGATCTCATACTGGGTGCTGTAGAGGTGAGTGTCTTGAGATTAACAAGAAGCTGGACATGCTTGGCCCACGGGACATTACTAAGATCAAAGCCAGTCTTGATTTCCTGCATGGCACGGTCGGCGAGATGCAAAAAGACAACACGGAATAAAAACCTCCGCGAAGGGTCTCACAGCGGAGATGTAAAAAATGTAAAAAATGAAAATAAAATAATGAAAGAGACTATCCTGGATATACAAACAATAAGTATGTGGGACAACCTCATCTTTTCTGGGATCCCAGAGAACAACACCCCAGGAGAGTCCCCAGAAAATATGGTGAAAGACTTTCTCCGCACCGCCCTGAAACTCCCGACAGACACTGTGAAGTCGATCACCTTTCACCGGGTTCATCGACTGACACACCGCGTGGGGAACCGTCCCCGCTCCATCATTGCTAAGTTTAAGTCTGAATATCCATTAAGTAACACTTCAGGCACAAGGAGCTGGTTAAAAGCAAAGGACTGGAGCTGAAAGGAACCACACTGGGTATGAACGATCAATTCCCCCGGGAGATCAGCGACAGACGGAAGGTGCTGTATCCTGTCCTGAAGGAGAACCGGCAGAAGGGTAAACTTGTATCGATGCTGGTTGTTGATAAACTATATATAGTTGGAATGTGAGAGGCTTGTGCTCACCTGCTAAAAGTAGCAAAATCCTAACTCACCTCACCAAGATGAACCCTAGCTTCTGTCTACTGCAAGAAAACCCACCTCACTGCATCTGAGCACCTCAAGCTCAAAGCTAAATGGGTTAATCAGATGTTTTCCGCATCATACAACTCAAAAAAAGGAGGTGTCTCTATATTGATCAATAAAAGTATCCCATATCAAAATAAAACCACAATATCAGACCCAGAAGGGCGTTACATAATGATTAATGGGATTTTAGGTAACATCAAATTAACCATAGCTAATATTTATGGCCCCAATGAGGATGACCCAAATATCTTTCACAATATATTTTCAAAACTCTTCAATTATCATATTGGGAGGAGACTTCAACACAGTACTGGATCCAAATTTAGACCGTTCTCAAGCCAGAAATATTCACAAATCCTGGCGTTCGTCGGACACTATAAAACAATATATGAGTGATCTTGCTCTTGGGGATTGTTGGCGATCAAATAACCCACATTCTAGAGAATACACATATTATTCACCACCCCACCAAAGTTTCTCTAGAATGGACCTTTTCTTGACAAGTAACTCCGCACTGTCCAAAATCACTAATCCAGAAATAAGTTTCAACCTGATAAATGAAACAAACCGGAACCCTCCAGGCAGGTGGCGGTTTATCACCTCACTTTCGACAGATAAAGAATTTAACCATTTCTTTTCCAGAGAATGGACTTCCTTCATTGAACTGAGTGACTCCCCAGAAATATCACCATCCTTACTTTGGGAAAAAGCTAAGGCAGTTCCAAGAGGTAGTATTATTTCATTCTCCACTCACAAGAAAAGAGAGGACAAGAATGCCAAAATAAACTCGAACAGCGACGAAAGGAGTTGCACTCCCAACAAGCCAACTCGTCCACTGAGCAAATCCAAAATGAGATATGGACAATTACATCTCAACTTGATACTATCATCCATCAAAAGACACAATTCCTTATGCAACGAACAAGAGCAAATTATTTTGAATTCAATGACAAATCAGGTAAATTTCAATCAATTGAAATGTGATAGAGAAACATTACTTATTACAGCCATCAAATATTCAGTAGAATAACATACTCCCCGCAAGACATCAGTAACATATTTAGAGCCTTTTATAATAACCTACGTATATCACTCGGATAATGAATCGAATATATCAAACATTCACTTATTCCTTGATGATATTGACCTTCCTGAACTTTAGACGGAGCAGGCTACCACCTTAGATCAACCACTTACTCTTGAAGAACTCAGGAAAGCGCTCTCCTCTGTGCCCAACAATAAATCACCTGGATCAGATGGCTACCCAGTCGAATTTTATGAACACTTCTGGCCTCTTATCTCCCCATTATTCATCACAATAGTTACAGAGGTCAAGTCAACCTCCACCATGCCTCCGCACATGAATACTGCTCTCATTTTGGTTTTGGTCAAACCCAATAAGGACCCAACCCTCACCTCCAGTTATAGACCCATAAGCCTAATTAATTGCAACCTTAAGATTATAAGTAAAACACTAACCAACAGAACTGAAAAAGCAATTCCATTTATAATTCACCCAGACCAAACAGGCTTTGTCAAAGGCAGACACTCATCCAGCGATATGAGTCGTTTATTCAATCTGATCAGAATATCTCAAAGTTACAACTTTAATACTATTATTGCCTCTTTGGATGCCGAAAAAGCATTCGACAGAGTTAATTGGACATATCTCTTTTTAATCCTCAACAAATTTGGCTTTGGAGAGTCACTCATTCAATGGATCAGAATCCTCTACAACTCTCCATCTGCTTCTGTCATCACCAATGGTTACACTTCACAGTGTTTCACTCTACAACGCGGAACAAGACAAGGATGTCCGCTCTCCCCTTTACTATTCCCCATCTTTATTGAACCCCTCGCGGCGGCCAACCGTCAAAACAGTAATATTGTAAGCATACAAACCGGAAACTCTGTTCACAAAATCAGTTTGTATGCAGACAATATCTTAATGTACATACGGAACCCAATATCATCCCTACCGGAGGTGTTCAATGTTATATCTAAATTCTCAGCTATCTCAGACTATTTAATAAATTGGACTAAAACCACAGTCTTACCACTCAGTGGGGAGGACTGGAATGCTGTAACCCAGAAACTTCACTTAACCATCACAACGGGCAATATTAGATACCTTAGTATTGATATCTCCACCAATCTATCAGATTTGTTTACCCTTAACTTCACTCCACTGCTCAAATCCATTGAAGAAGACCTCATTCGATGGAACATGGATGGAGCATCTCACTCATATCGGTCACTTGAAATGTCCCTTTTCCAGAATATACAAACTTTTATCAAAAACAGATGACACCTTATCTTTACCTACAATGAAATGGGAAAGAGACCTTGCTGTCCCCACCATTATAGACCTGTGGAAGCTTATTTGCAACAACACCTTTTCTATGACCCGCAACTCCAAAATGCAACTCATTCAATATAAGATCTTGTACAGAGCCCATATCACAGAACACAAAATGTTCAAAATGGGTTTTGTGGATGAAGACCTTTGCTCTCACTGTTCCCCTGATACTAGAGATGACTACGTTCATGCCTTCTGGCTCTGGGGTCTGCGTGGTTGCTCCCCGGCCTTTTGCTTCTGCAGCACGGCTTCTCTGCGGAGGGGGCCCCGGTGCTGGGGGTGGCGGAGGGCCTGTACACCTGGCGGCCTGCCGGCATCAGCTGGGGTGGGGAGGGGGGTGTAACATGGAGTGTAACAAGGTCCCCCCGCTGGTCACACGCTGCTACGTGTATGGGCACTCACGCCGGGTGGGGCGTCTAGTCGGCTGCGGTGGGGCAGGCCTCCCCCCTGTGCAGGGCGTGGGTGGACATGGGGGTCCTGCCGGCTCGCCCGTGGGGCAGGCGCCTCGGGCGGGGTGTCGGTCTCTCGCCGTGGGGCTGGGATCGGGGCCTGTGGTCTGCGCCTTGCGCCCTTTAGCCGGGTTCTGTGCCGGCTGCGTCTTGTGCCTGCACCTGGGGGTTGGTTGTATGTGTGCGCCCCTGGGGTGCGGGGTCTCCTCGTGCTCCCTGGGACTGGGTCATGCTCCTCGCGGCTGGGCATGGGGGTCGCTCCACCTCCCTCTAGCTTCTCTGGGGGCCATGGGGTCTTCTGGGGCCGCAGGGCAGGGTACCAGTGGCTTTCCTGCAGTCGTAGGGTGTCTACAGGGCTGCGGAGTTTGGGGGGGCTTCGGGGACCTTTCCGCTGCTTAGAGGCGCCACGACATAATACTGACCTTCTACACCAGTACCAATGGGGATAAGTTATGCACACTCACCTGTGGACATCACACACACACACACACACACACACACACACACACACACACACACACACACACAACACATACAGGTGGTCCCATTACACCTCCTACAAGTGCACCCAAGCACCCTCCTGGTTGCATTTCTCTCCTTTCCTCCCTCATTTACTGCCATAATTATGACAGGAAGAGGCCAAGTTACCAGTTGTAGTTCCAGTTTTCCTGGACCTAATTAACTGTTTTTCAATCCCTGTTGTCATCCAATGTTTATGTTTTTGTGTAAATGTTGTTTGTTTCTATCTTTATTTGTCCCATCTGTAATGATTCTCCCCCTCTTGGAGTAGTGATCAGTTGTTTATAGACCCATACATGATAAATAGTTTTCCAAAGAGGGGGGTTGGTGGTGGTTCCCTAGAACCAAAAACTGTGCTCTTGTCATTCTACAGGTCGTCCACAGGACAGAGTTATTGCAGCAGTTCTTGATGATTTAAGAATTAATAAAGAGTTGCAGGTTGAGAACTTGAACTCCACTTGCAGACTAACTCTGTCCTGGATGCAATGACATACAAATACTATGTGTTGTATGCCAGCATGCTGACAGCACAGGTTAAAAAAAACAAAAAAACATAACTAACTATGATATTGGTTTCATTACTTGTTTTATTTTAAAACGTTTTAATCATACAAAATACAAAATATCATATTTATATATAAATAAATATTAATGAAAATTAATATTTGAATTATTGACTATCCTAGACACCTCCCCTCCAATCAGATGAACTTGTGCAAATTATAACAACCCACCAATGAACTTGAAACACCCGTCTCTATTTGTGGAAGAATACTATAAAAAGATTTTTGACACCTTTTAACTTTTAATTATTATTTTTTTCTTTCTTAAATATAAAGATACCAAAACCATACTGTTAACGTGGCACCAAAAACCGTGGTACATACTGAACCTAGAGCCCACTGTACCGTTGCATCCCTAGTATTTACTGGGGATGCAACGGTACAGTGAGCTGACGATTCGGTAACGGTACAGTTTCAGTATCTTTATATTTAAGAAAATATTTATTAATATATATATTATTAAGTTAAAAGGTGTAAAAAAATGTTTATAGTAGTCTGCCACAAATAACTAGTGTATATATATATATATATATATATTATTATTATTATTATTTTTTTTTTTATGTAATATTTTTAAAAATGTTTCACAATAAAAAAATCTCTGAAACCGGTACTATACTATTTTTTATACTATTGTTCTACTTTTGAACTATTTTACCATGTTTTGGTCTGTAAACAACTAATCACGACACTAAGAGGGGAAGAATCACCACGGGTGAAACAAATAAACATAGAACCAAACAACAACATGTACATGGAAAAACATAAACATCAGATGACAACATGTTTCGAATAAACAGAGATAATTACGTCCAAGAAAACTGGAACAGCAATTGGGTACGTTGCCTCTTCCTGTTATAATTTTTGCAGTAAATGAGGGAGAAAAAGAGAGGGATGTAACCAGGAGGGTGTTGGGGTGTGTTCAAAGCAGGTGCTGGTGGTGTGTCTGTGCCTGTGATGAGACCGCTTGTATGTATTTGTGCGTGTGTGTGTGTGTGTGTGTGTGTGTGTGTGTGTGTGTGTGTGTGTGTGTGTGTGTGTGTGTGTGTGTGTGTGTGTGTGTGTGTGTGCGTGTGTGTGTGAAGTGTCCACCGGTGAGTGTACGGGACTTGTCCCAATTGGTTCTGGAGTATAAGGTCCGTTTTATATCGTAGCGCCTCCAAGCAAGGGAAAACGGTTGCAGGAAAGCCCCAAGAAACCCCCTTAACCCCCAGAGAAGCCGGAAGCCCGCTGAGCAACACCACCAAAGCCCCTAAGAGCTTATTCCCAGTCCCGTACGTGCGAGGAGACCCTGCATCCCTGAGTCGCACACATACAACCCACCCCCATGTGCAGGCACAAGACGACTGACCGACACCCTGCCCTTACCTCCCCCCCATGCCCTGCAGCCCGCACAAGGCCAAGGCCCGCCCCGCCCCACCCCACCACAATCGACCAGATGCCCCATCCAGCCACAAGCCCCGAGCCCCCATCCACGTAATCAAGTGAGCTCAGCGCAGGGCACTTGGATGTCAGGCCCCCCTGCCAGCCTGCAGGCCGCCAGATATGTGGGCCCTCCACCACCTCCGGCACCCAGGGCACCTGTCGCAGAGAAGCCACGCAGCGGGAGCAAGGGCCGACAGCCACTCCCACACCCCGACCCAAACCCACAACAGCAAGTGGCCTCCCAGGGGCTCCGATACCCAACCGGCGGCGCTCTCCGCAGCCCCGCGTGGGTCCAGCATGCCAGAAACTACCAGGCGCAAAGCGCCCCCCGGCCAACCACACCCCCATACCAACCCATCAGCACCCCACCACCCCAGAAAACCAGTTGCTCAATGTGTGCTGTTGACAATTGCAGTTAAAACTGCACGGTGTGGGGGTGCGAGTCCTCCAAGCAGGTCGAACCTGAATCAGTTGCACCCCTCCTGTCCTGCAGACCCTGGTCTGGTGGAGTGTTGTTCGGAGTAAGAATTTTGTGCGAGTGTACGTGTTCTAAACTAGTATAAATGGTATTAGTGGGTGTGCCCCTTTTCAGCCAGGGAACCTCCTGGGGAGGGAGAAGCATAGGCTATCTCTTACATAGAGGGGGAAACATTTGCCGGCGGCAGGAGACGGCAACTTACACAAACAACACAACATTGAACTGTAAAACTTGACAAAAAAAGAACAGCTCATCACGCAGTGAGACCCTGCTCCCTTCATTCCTACAAAAGAGCCATTCAAAAGAATCTTTCAAGAGAAGTTTGTAATAAAGATGGACAAGGCCATCCCAGGGGGTTATTTTCCAACTGGACAGCTTGATTGATTGCACTCTTTACTAAAACTGTTTCTATGGGAAAGGCTGTGTCGCCATGCACAGTTGAAAAAAAATAGACCTCTCACATAAAAAAAAAGAGAAATGTTGCGTGGACCCTGCACATCTGACGTGGTGGAGCTGCAACAGTGGATTCACTAGAAAGCAGCACTTACTGCACACCGCACTCGTACACTGCAGCAACGCGTCCAGTGGACCTCTACCATAATACCGTAATACTGCGATTCACGTGTGCGGTGCATCCCTGGCATATGCCAGATACCTAATCTAATTCGACACATTTTTATGTATGTATGTATATATGTGTATGTTTGATGTATTGCATCGGAGCTTGTGCGCGTGTGTGTGTGTGTGCA
The DNA here is from genome assembly GCF_960531495.2 of Zeus faber. Taxonomy (NCBI): domain Eukaryota; kingdom Metazoa; phylum Chordata; class Actinopteri; order Zeiformes; family Zeidae; genus Zeus; species Zeus faber. The sequence continues at coordinate 45,245,408 of NC_137193.1, forward strand.
TAGCACATGTGAGTCATTACATGTTTCCCACCATACGTGCACGCACCTGTTTGCACTCGGACATGTTTGTGTTTGTCTGCGTGTTTGTCAATGGCACTGTAGGACAACAGCGTGGGATTGCTGTGACTGTGAGGAAACAACTCATCTGAATATAGATGGGTCCCATCTGGCACCGGTTGGCTCTGGCCCTCTGTAATTTGGTAAGCAGCTAAGCATCTGGGGCCTGCTAATGAAACTAAAGGCACAGGAAAGGCCCCTGGCTACCGCAGGCTGCCTCCAGCTTTCAGGCGTGGAGGGAGGGAGGGATGGGGGGTAGAAGAATGGATGGAGTCAAGCAGTGGCCAAAAGAAAAAAAGACACTTGCCGAGAATATCAAAGGTCTTAAAGAGACCTAGATGGCTCCTGTGAGAGAGCAGGCGAGGAAGCCAAGTAGGCCATTAGAAACTTTCAGCCATAAAAGGAAGAGAATCGTCTCTTTATATGTGGGCCATTAGCTCAGACTTTCATGCGGAGATAGCCACACTTTCTGCGACTATAATGGCCAATATAAGAATATCACTGCATAGATATGATGCACTGCTAGAAAACATTTATTTTAAATAGAATTATGTTAACTGCCTACATCAGTTTTAAGGGGCGTCCTCAGACACTAACGGCAAACCTGATATGCATCCTGTGGCCCACTTTTCTTTCGTTCTTTCTTTTTTCATCGAGTCTTAATGAAGAGAAAAGGGTGGCCGGTGGTTCTTTTTTAGTTTTGTATAAAAAAAGAAAGTCCAATAGAGTCCAACCAGCTACTGTAGGTTTCCTTTTATACCAGTGATTCTCAACCTGGGGTGCCTGACCCTCATAGTGGGTCATCAGAGATTATATGGAGGTAATTACATATTTTTGTTGAATATTTGTTAAAAATGTACATGAATTTTCATTAATACATTTTAATGAAAATTCATGTACATTTTTTACAAATATTTGTAGCAACATTCATGACTGTGTTCTAATGTACTGTATGTCATTAAACCTTGCTTTCTCTACCATGAAAATATAATTTGTCTCACCTGCATGCATACTGTTCTGAATGTTCAAAACATTCTATACTTGCTATTTGCGGTAAAATAGCAAAATTTGTTTTAAAAGTTAGGCTCTTACTCTCAGTCTGGCCAATATAACAGCATGTATGTATAACAACTTTTAAATGGGGTTCTCAGATTGAATCAAGTTTGATTTCGGTGGTCTTCAAGGAAAAAGGTTTAGTGAGCCCTGCCCTATATTTTTCACCTGGCATTTGTCAGGAACTTGTTGAAAGGGTACCGGCCAGGCTCGTCCAGCTGCCTTGTCTTACTCCAATAATGCGGGCGACCCTCGCCCACTATGCTGGCTATAGTGGCTGCTGCTTGCGGCTTATTTATGCCATAGGCACACTATATGACTTTCAAAGTGGTCAGATCCCTGTACTATTCACATTACACAACGTTCTGTCTTGTCTTGAAGTCGTTGTGGTTTCACACTACATGACTGATTGATGATAGGGGGTGACACGTTATAAGAGCTTTCACCGGGAGGAATTCCATACGAGTCACGGAACACATGTGAGAAGTGACACCGGAAATTACGCCCTACCATGCGTGGGACAGGATTGTTTATTTTTAATTATATCCTTGATTAACTGTGAAAAAATAAAAAAATAAATTTAAGAATAAAAGCAGAATTCAAATAAGAAATATCGTAAAAACCTAGAGAAGAAAAGTAAAATAGGTATGTTGTATGTTCCTCGCTGCTGCTCTTGTGCACTCCCATCTCCCTGTCTCATTTGGGAGGGCTGGCAGGTCTGTGTGACAAAACCAGCCTAATGGCCAACCAAAACCATCCCAAAACTAGCCCAGCGGCCAATAAAACCAGCCCAATACCCAATGCTTTTAATTACAACTAAACAACAAATCTTTAGAATTCCTTCACTGATAGAATTCAACTGATAGAATGTTACATAACAGTAGATAAAGTGTCTAAATACAAATATTGGGCTATTTGCTTTACCAGATACAACAACAAGACTGAAGCTCAATAATATCCACTACACAAAATCATTATCATGCAACATGGGACTGGCTGTATTATGTATTTTTGACCAACGCAAGTTAGTACATCTACATATTCTGGTCTCTGACTCATCTGCACCCACACTGATTTCTATTGTGGTTAGGCCACGGTCAAACAATGTACAACAAGAGAAGGGAGCAGCATTTTGACTGTGTTTCTGTGTTTTGCTGTGGTTTTGGAGATCACTGTGGTTCACACGCTCTTCATTCACGAGAGCGCGCTATGATTTGCCTCCAATCTGGGGCTTTGCTCGCCGATCTCCAAAATCCTGTCGGCGAGTGGAAACTCAGGCTAAAATCTTGTAGTCTGAACTCAGCATTAGGGAATAGAAAGCTACAGGTCCCTCTAAACTGTATTATTATGTGTCCTTTATTCCTCCAGCCTGATTTCCCAGTGGAAATGAAATGAAAAAGCAATCGGTTCCCCCCCCTTTTTTTTTACTGTCATCTTTGTTTTCTGGCCTGCGGTTGAAGATTGCGTTGTCTCAGGGAGGTCACAGTGTTGCACTCTGTTAGCCCCCGTCTAAAGTCAAGAGGAAGGAGAAAACATAAAACACAAACACAAAAGTCGAAAACAGCAATATAAAAAACGACCCGTCAAAGTGAGAGTGTGGTGTGTGGAATGGTGGCCATTCATGAATTCTGTGAACTGCAGAAGGTTGTGGCCACCCGCCTGACAACGCCCGTCAGTTGTTTATGATGGGATGAGTCAGTCAGCGTCTGCCAGTGGCCTTCGCTATCTGCCAGCTCCCACAGTCCGGCAGAAGATGTTTTAGAAGAGATTAAGAGCGCTGACAGGCTGGGGAGAGCGATGGAGCAGGAAGAGGCTGGAGGGGGCGTTGGGGACAGGGGAGGTGGAATAAACTACCAAAAAAATACACAACAGCAGGGGTTAAAGGCGAGAAGAGGAGGTGGTGAAGGAGCAACAGATTGTTCCCAGCACCCGGAGGTTCTTCCTCACCCCGCAGAAAGAAGCCAACCGGGAATCAGACGCCTTGTGCACCACTCCTCAAATCATTTATTCATCTGCTTCATTAGGAGGGAATTACAAGGCTGCTCAAGGAGCCCTGGGTCACTCTCTGCCGTCAGCCATAGTGTTTCATAATGAACGCCTCTGGTCTGTCCTTACTTGTCAGCGGTTTATAGATAGGAATAGTATGAGTTTAGAGGAGCACTTACTATTAAGTGTTCCTGCCACGGGAAAATGTTCAAACTGTACAACTGAATGGGCAGCGATCTTTGTTAGGATCAATCAACCTTTCTATGAATAGGCCTATATTTACTAGATGTTTTTGTTGCCGCTAATGCCATTGTGTGCACAAAGACATCTTTATCAACATGTGCCATTAAGCCTCTTGCGCAAGAATGTGACTGAGCAGAGTATTTCAGTTTGTTTACAGCAAGGCTTGTTCCAAACCACGGCACACAGAATGTTTTCCAAGCTGCCCCCCAAGCTACAAAAATAAAAACATTTCATTTTATCCTTTAACAGAACCAATTTCTCTTTGTTAAACCTTGCATTGTCCTTGCCTTGCTATATTGCCTACATACTGTATTATTAGTTCATGTTCATATTTTCTGAATTGCATATTGCCATTGCTTTAATGAACAAGTTTGTCATTTGTTACTTTACAGCCTTATATGTTTTTTTAAATATGCAATACAACTGTGTTGTATATTTATTTGTTTTCCTTCAGTGGTTCTGTAGTTGCTTGACTGAATGCAGATAAAGTTAATCCGTGCCGAAAATAGTTTTACCGTATGTATAATTATATTTATCAATTTAATGGAAATGAAATGTCAGGACATTGGTTGATTTTTGTAAAGTATTGGTTCAATTATCCTCTTTGATTTTTGTGATTTTGAGAAAGGAGACACTAACCTTAACTAACAGCCCATTGCTGTTCCTACAGTATCTCCTGTCTGTTTCATCTAACTTCAGCTTGCAGACATCACAACACAACAGTGATTGTCCTCTGGACCTTCACACGTGTAATTACCGTATAACTGACAAAGATAATTAAGGAGGCAGAGAGGGAGACAGATCCTGTCATTTACCGAACAATGCCGTCCAATCTACTCATGTTGATTGTGCTTCCTGAATTACCGACTGACATGTCCGCGCAATCAGCCAGTCAGCTCCAAGCTCCGTCTGAAAACAATCCCAGTATCCCAAAGGCGAAAGCACCAAATGTCAACACACAAGCCTCTAATCCAGTTAACATCCACACGCTGATGGGCATCTGTTTTTTCACGGGGCCGGCATTAGGATTCACCCTAATCTTAGCATACTTGTACCGTTTGTACACCAAAATTTGCGTTCTTGTTTTCTTCTGGTGTGTCACGTTCGATGTCATGTTTCCATGACATAAAACATGCGTGTCATGGTTCCAGTCTGATTGGGATGAAACAGCAGAGACAGCAACTTAAGCAAACAATGACACAAAACTGTAAAACTTGGGAAAAAAGCGGCTCAACACCCAGTGACACGTTGCTGGGCAAGACTAGAGCTGTTCAAAACAGTCTAATCGGTCGTATATCTATACTGGATCGGAGACGCTCCTCTGGTTCGGAGACCGGCTTGGGATGGTGCTGGGGTGACTCGGAGTCTGGTGGGGAGTGTGGGGGTTCTCCGCTGTGCTCCTCAGAGTGCGATCCCCACATTCACAACATTTCACGGGCCCCCATGCGAAATAAAGTCAATAACTTCTGATTTGGATTTTGGATTCTAAATGGGATATGAAATTATGGAATGATACACACATATTCCTGTCTATCTAAGCGCCAACGTCCCATAATGGGGCCAAAATTAGAGGGTCGACCCAGGTGTCCTGTTCACATCAGAACTGATCAGAGGCGGTTAAAACCGTGTCCATTACAGGATCATTTGACCCAGGTCTGAAACCCGGGTGTAACCTTTCCCACTAATGACAAATACTGGACGTTAGCGGGTGTTACCAGGTTTTTGGCGCAGATCTAGTGAGTGCAACCCTTGTATTAGATCCCTCCACAAAAAAAAGTGGTGATACATTTCAAACCAGTTCACGTTGCTGTTGTCAGTGACAAGAGTGTTGTGCCTCTTGTCCCAAGAGCAATTTTAAAGGACAAAACAAGCAAATGGTCTATTTATCGATAATGGTGGCAGCTTAATAACAGCTTCTACCATTTTTTCAGACTCTGCTAAAATTTCACTGTCACTTCCAGTACAGTAAGTGGACATCTCACTGGTCACCTGATGTGTTGATGTTTTTTGGGCTTGCGCTCAGGTCAATAGGTGGATAGGTTTTTTTTTTTATTTCAGTATATCTATTTCAGACAGAGGGCTGAGGCTGTTTAGACCACTTAAAATAAAGGAGCGAGGCAAGTGCAAACTTTAAACACAAACATGGAAGTCTCAATATATTTTACATAAAATATGCATTACATGAAATAAATAAGTTTAAAGATATGGAAAATTAAATGTAAACTAATAAATAAAACACAGTGAATCTATATATATATATAAAGTCTGATAAAATAAATCAAATATGTGGCATACCAAACACATGAATGCCAAAGAGAACAAGAATGCTTTGATTTTACCATGAAAACCTGTGAAGGTTGATTCATATTTCAGGTCATCTGGAAGGTTATTCCCGCATCATGGCGCATCGTAACTAAAGCAAGCTTTGCCAAACTTTGTTTTCACCCAAGGGACAGTTAAGAGACCAGCTCGTTTTTTATTGTTTTTGTTCAGAACAAAATGGTGGTCCAAGTGTCGAAGCATGGGTGCTCAGAAGTTTTCGCACCCACAGACACGAATGATCTATCGGGGAAGTGATAGATTCTGGGCAGTTCCGATGCTTTCGTCCAAGTTTCATCCACATCAGGCACAATTTGTGGAAGGAGGTACAAAGAACACCCGTTTTGTTTTTTTTCACCCGTTAAGGACATGTGAACACATTGCAGACTACTGATTGGTGACAGAGAAGTGTCACTGCCTCCCTGCGTCATTGTTGCGTGACACGGCACATCCGGAACCAACTCGCAGGACGGCGCGTCTCGGCTGCAGAAAGACAGCACCCAGACTCTCTAGTTATCTTTCTCAGAGTCTTTAAATGAAAAGGGAACTTAAGATCCGGACTCCCAAAATACATGCAGTTTATTAACTTGCCGAGCAGAGAGGAGAACTCACTGGATTACTGCCACACCACCATCCACAACGCGACACAGACGCTGTTACGTCATATATCCGCGTCTGAGAGGGTAGCTGTATGCCGACACGCACCAAGGTGAGTTATAAAAAACAAAAACATCGCCTCCTGAATTTATAGAAATTCATTGAAGATGTTTTTCTGACATCCAGTCATTTATCAATCCATACAATTCATTGAATCAGAATGTGCAGGACCAGTTTTTTAGGGTAGAGCTGAATAATATGACCAAAAGCTCTTAGATATCGAATGAGAGAGAGCCAAGGATTGAGCCCTGTGGTACTCCACATGTGATACTGTATTGACCATATCCAATACAAACTTGTCAATCGACACAGAGTAATCTCTTTTTAAACCAGTTCAATACTGAACCTAACCTAATTTTCAAGCTTGTGGACTTATCCAATGTGTACACATTTTACAGTAAAGTAGTTTTGAACATATTGGATTAGTGAAGTGAAATTCATACAGTACATTTTTTACAGGACAGAATTATCATTAGAAATGAATGGAAGTTTCACACGCACACGCAAGCTTATCCGCATTGACTCCAGGGTAAGATTTTTTAATTTCACTCTCCATAGTTTGTGTGTATGTGTGTGCGTGCGTGCATGTGTACACAGATTGGTAAACAGTTGTATATCAGTGTGTTTGTCAGGATTGCCACATATGAGCAAGTGTTTGAGTGGGAGTCAACACAGAACATCCTCGTGTACATACGTGTATGTGTGTGTGTGTGTGTGTGTGTGTGTGTGTGTGTGTGCCTGTGCCTGTGTGTGTGCCTGTGTGCGTGTCCATGTGCGGGGTGTGTGTCTGTACCCAAAGTTGGTCCTCACACACCTTGGCACTCTCCGACTCCCCTGGCCAGACCAACAGCTGGCAGATAGAGATTGCTCGCTCATCAAGCCACTTTATCACCAGTCCCAAGGAGTTCAAGAGGGCTGTCAAAGTCCAGGCGGAGCAGCCCCCTTACTCCTTTAACACCAACATGCGCTCTCACCACCCAAACTTGGCCAAAAACATGGTTGTGTGAGCGGAGTGACACAGATAGTTGACTTTTAAAGAAAAGCTCAGTTTAAGAACAACACATTTGGCCACAAGAGTTGTTTTTGTTCGATATATTTTTGGATTATTTGTGCCTTCTCAGATAGAAAGGTTCTTATTAAAATATTTTGCACAAGACTAAGCTTTGGGCTTAGTGCAGCTTTCAATTCTCACTGAATAATTTATAATGAAAAAATATTAGAGCATCGAATTTTTTGAAAGGTGGAAACACTGAATTGAGAACAGCAAAATTATATTTTCTTTTGGGCATTTAGCGCTTGTGCAACATGCACAACTGACATGTATTGCTCCATCTGCTCCACCAGAAGTCATTCAATTCAGTGGAGGAGCTCAGTGGCCGAGCATCAACACAACGCCCCCTGGTGGCCAGCACTTCTGTTGAATATGGAATGACATTTGTTCAGAAATTTCTAACTATGTGTTGATGATGCAATGTTAGAATTTCCCCTTTTTCAACAGAAAATACAGTTAATGTCTACAGTAAATATTTGATATGTACTGCATATATTTTCGTGTAGCTAGTAGTGATGATCACCGTCGCTATTGGTTGCTTACAAAAACTGTCCTCACAGACAGACAAAACAGGAAAGAGGCCCCAAATTTTTTCTTCTCCGTCAAGATTGAGCACTCAGGTCCATCGGGGGTAATACTGCGTGGACATTTTGGATACGTTACATTGACAGAAGAATTGAGTGAAGGGAGCTCACAGGGATCTTGTCTATCCGGAGCAACAGGAAACACATCCGTTGAAGCCACATCGGTAGCGCAATAGGCAGTCCGTCGCTGAGCCCAACGCCTCGCCATTCCTCCTCGGTTCCCAGATCAGCCCTTAAACGAGTATCAATCCTCTGTTGCCCTCCTTGGCCCCGCCACACCTCCATCCATCCCCCTCTACACCCACTCTCCCGCTTTCCTCCCTCCTTTGTCCTACTTAACTAGCCACTGCAAAATCACTTCTTCTCACCTTGCCTGCCGCTGTCTCCTGCTAATGCACATTAGTGGCCAGCAGCAATATGTAACAGGGCTGCGAGTCGCCCGCTGGGATAATGACTTCTCTGACACTTCAGCCGTTAAGTCTGATCAGGCAGCGTAACATCCGTAGGATCCCTCTGCGCCGCGTAAAATATTGTTATATAATTCCCATAAACAGTCTCAACAGCTTCAAAGGCCGTTTCTCAATACCAAGTATGCGAAGTCCGGACTTGCGGACTTGGTAGTTCAGACTCGGGAGTACAGACTCCCGGGCACGGGAGGATGAAGACGGGCATTCTGCGAAATGCATTATGGGATACTTGGCTGTCCCAAGTCCACACAAGTCACCACCGATGCGTCCTCCATAAAATGAGCGGAGCAAGTCCACATCCGGGCATTTGGACTGGACTCGGCTTGATGCGGACTTTGAATTGGAACAGTACTTGGGCTGCGACTGATGACGTTTCACAAGTCCACAAGAACACAAGTACAGACAAGAACGCACATTGAGAAAGGGCCAAAGACTTTAGGAAGAGTCTTTAGGCCTCCCTCCAGTCTGCCCTCCTTCTTTACTTCTGTTTTATTAGCTTTTTCATTTATTTTTATTTCTTCAGTTTAATTTCCCGTGCCACTGCCCTCACCCTCTTACTTCCTCTCCTCTCATCTCCTCCGTTTCCCTCCTCACCCAATTTTCTCTCCTCCTCTCCTCCTCACCTCTCACCACCTCTCCTCCTTTCCCCTCTTTCTCTCTTCCTCTCTCCTCCCCTCCCCTCCGCTCTCTCCCTTTCTCCTCTCCCAAGAAGTTTATTGCTGGGGGCTGTAAACCTTTCCTACCAGTGTAATAAGCAGCGCATGGCTGCCTTATGAACCTCATCAGATTACGACGTGACTAAGTGGACATGTCTTCTGTATCTAATGGGCCTGTTTGTAATCTCCACTATCTCCACAGCGGCGCCACGTAGACAGATAGCATTGGCCACCGCTTCCTCTATGTGTGGTGAAACCCCGGCTTAGTCGAAGATAACGCGATCATCAGCGGCATCCTTAACTGTTACTGTGACAAACGAGAGCTTTGATCCCACCTGATAACAGCATATTCATTTGTTTAATTAAAACGGCTCGTCGCATTGGTGGCAAGGGGTCATTTTTAGAGAATATTAGAATTAAAGCAGGTAATTAAGTCGAGCCCCAGATAAGAAATCCCAGCGAGGTGGTTCCTTCTGCCGGTGGGGAAGGCAAACTTAATCTCTTCCTTCCGCAATCCCGCAAGGTCGCTCACTTTATTAAAGTCCGGCGCCACCACTACCACGTAGCAGCGCGGTGCCATGAAATATTTTATGTACTGGGGGAGGTAAGGGGAGACAGGGAGGTGGTGGGGGGCTGACTCTTCGCCTCCACAGCAGAGGATAAAGTCTATAGAGCTGCTACAGTATAACTATGAGAGCAATTAGAGGATCCTTGTTATCTTGTCTTTGAGAACAGGGGAAGGACTTGTACAGCAACGAGCACCTTGACAAAGATATTTGTTTGGGCAATGAAGTGTGGCGTTAATTATCACAGGCTGATTAAAGGCGCAGCATCAAAATGGATGTCGTTTGTCTTGCCAGCCTGAGACACTAAGGCACCTTACTATAGTCATTTTATGGGGGGGTTATCTTGCGATCAGATTTAGCGTTACAGCTCCAGCTCCCTCCACAAGACAATACCACAATCACTCTTGCAGGAAATGTGGCATAAAGGGCTGAAATGATTTGTTCCCCAGTGACACACGGTGTTAAATGACAGTACTGGTGCAATATATTTGTAGTAGTACCTATGCCTATGCCAGTGGTGCTAACATTTCAACCTGTACGTCATGTTTACCCATTCTGCAACAGTCTTCCAAAATGGGTAGTAAGGGCTGCAATCAACCTGTTCAGTAGCCACAACAACTGAGTAATACTTATTGTAGTTTGATGCTTTTTTTTATCAACAGGATAATTTCTATCATGATAGTATCACTGTATATTCAACAGCCTTTTTTCTATGTAGGTATATTAATTAGGGCCTTCCTTACCTATTTACAATATTAAAGTAAAATAATCCCCAATGGCACTGTTGCAGATGAAAGTGTTTTTCTGTTTTAGTGGTGTTGAGAGGATATTTTCTTCAAACAAGTGAAAATATATGAATAAGAATCTCTGTAAACTTCTTCCAAACCGCTGAAGTCTACAAGGTTGCAAAACTAACAATATTGAACTGCAAATTCAAAAAGGCTTTGGTTTCTATGGTTTTAACAGATATTGGTGTCATTTATTTGTTACTACTTATTATAGATAGATGGATAGACATACACAAGGGCAATTCAAAGTGCTTCACTTAAGGCATCAAATACTTAAAATCAAAGAAGAATGAATGCACAGAAATAAAAAGCTAAGTACAGATAAAGAAATTGAAGGACTGTTTCCTACACACTTGGGGATAACAATAAAAAGACATGGATAAAAGTTTAAAGTATAAATTTAAAACAGGCCGATTATTCACTAAAAAGCAATTGCAAATATAATGTTTTCGATCTTGGAGTGATGGGGGAACATGTTGCGGATAGATACGGGTAGATAGATTGACAGACAGACAGACAGATGGAAACATCTTTACTGTATATTCCCAGGTCTACTGTTTTAGTCCGGCTTTCTCAACTTAATAGTCTACCTCTCCACTCTCTCTCTCTCTCGCTCTCTCTGTCGCATGCCCTGGCTCGCCCTCTCAAGGCCAGAGAAACAAATATGCCCATTTTCCTTTTTGATTGGCTGTCAGCGTGGGGAGGAAGGGGGACAGGTGTGATGCATAAAACGGCCCTGCGACTCCATCACGTGCACGACAGCTTTACGGTGAGAGGGTGTTTCAATCACGGCCCTGCCCTTTGCACAACATCAATCTCTTCGCACGCGCACACACACACACATGCAGACGCACACTTACATGTACGGCACACTCCCTTTAAGACAGATGCAGGGCTAGAGAGCACGAGTGTCGCAGGTCCAGCATATTAAACAACACCGCAGTCACCATGCCAATAGATATTCTCCAAACTTCCTTCGAGTGTTCCCGACATTTCCAGCCTTTATCGTGTATTACAGTATGTATAAAACAATGTGTTAGGGGTAACCTTTCTGAACTAATCTTGCTTGGGAAAGGTACAAAAAACGGGTTTCACAAATGCACTTTTGGAATAAAAATGTCTTTGCATCAAACAAAATAAATAATTTGTGGCGATACAATAGATTGGGGTTTTTTATCCATCACAAGAGTGTGTGTTTGTGTGTTTGTGTGTGTGTGTGTGTGTGTGTGTGTGCGTGTGTGTGTGTGTGTGTGTGTGTGTGTGTGTGTGTGTGTGTGTGTGTGTGTGTATAATATTATGACAAACAAGTGGTGGAAAAGGCCCTGGTATGTATATATGCATGTGTGTGTTTGTGTGCATTTGTGTGTCCTGGAAAAATAGTTTGGGAAAGGAGGGTTTCATACCCTACGTATGAGCTGTTATGTGTGGCGTGTGTGTGTATGTGCATGTGTGTGTTGAGAGGGGTTAAATGAAAGTCAGTGACACACATGGGCCGTCATAAGCAGACAATGAAAAATGAGGGTTTAGAAGCAGAACTGCTAGTCTCCCTGTGGGAGCAACTACAGTACAAGCAACCTTACCATTGGTGATAATCGCTTTGTGAGTGTGTGTGTGTGTGTGTGTGTGTGTGTGTGTGTGTGTGTGTGTGTGTGTGTGTGTGTGTGTGTGTGTGTGTGTGTGTGTGTGTGTATTTAAAGTGGAAAGAAAGAAAATGGAGATGGGGAAAATGGAAAAATTAGGTGCATTTGGTCTTTGTGTGTGTAGGTTTTTGTGAGTTTGTGTGTTTTAATCTACAGTGTTTATGTATTCGTTAATGTGTGCATGTTTTTATTTTAACTTGTCATAAAGATTTTTAGCTTGAATAAATGAAGCTTTTGAGATGCCACAAGGTATTTCCCTAATTTCACAGGAGCGAGGCTAGTTGATCCCCTCTGTGGCCATGCAGAACTGAAGTATCCCTTTAACCCAATCTATTTAACCAGCAGCCTTTTAATCAGAAATTGGTTTCCGATCCTACCATTATGCTTCATAAATGATCTGTTTATCTGTGCTAGTACAGTTTGGTGTCTGGAGTTGTTACTTAATGTTTAACTTACAACTAAAAATGGAGAATTTTTCTCAATATTGAGTCAAGCATATTTGTAAGTGTCAGTGGTAGTAAGTTTACAGTATAGTGATCTACCACAACATCAAAACCACCTGCCATATATTATGTAGTTCCCCTCGTTCCACCAAAACCGCGGACCCTAACCCCAGCCATCCACATGATGTAGAATAAACGTCATTTATCAGACCAGGCCACCTTCTTTCATTGCTCCTTGGTCTAGTTTTGATGCTCGCATGCTCTGTAGGACTGTAGGAGCTTTCAGCGGTGGACAGGGGTCAGCATGGGCACTTTGACCGGTCTGCGGCTATGCAGCCCCATACGCAGCAAGCTGCGATGCACTGTGTTCTGACATCTTTCTGTCATAGCAGCACTAACTTTATCACCAATTTGTGCTACAGTTGCTCTTCTTTGGATCAAACTATACAGGCTAGACTTGGCTCCCATGGCATCAATGAGCCCATGGGTGCCCATGACCCTGTTGCCGGTTCACCGGTTGTCCTTTCTTAGACCACTTTTGGTGGGCACTAACCACTGCATATCGGGAAAACCCCACAAGACCTGCTGTTGTGGAGATGCTCTTATCCAGTCGTCTAGCCATTACAATTTGGCCCTTGTCAAAGTCGCTCAGATCCTTTCACCTGCCCATTTTCCTGCTTCCAACACATCAACTTCAAGAACTGACTGTTCACTTGCTGCCTCATAAATCCCACCCATTGACAGGTGCCATTAGAACAAGATGAACAATGTTATTCACTTCATCTGTCAATGGTTTTAATGTTGTGGCTGATCGGTGTGTGTGTGTGCGTGTGCACTTGGATTTGTCCACTCAGTTTATTTATTTTCAGTCTCCCTGTCAGTTTTCATTGCTGTTTTTTTCTCCAGCTCCCTGGGAGCAGTCGGCAAGGAGAGGTCAACGGTTGCCACGTATATAAACATATTCTTTGGACTTGTGCTGGAACTGTCCTCTAAATTCTCAGTCTTAAAGAATCTGGGTCAGGAATCTGGGTCAGCAGAAAGAATCGTACTACTCTGTATGAAATTCCAACATCTGTCTACTCATTTCTACCTTTAGTTTAAGTAGACTCGGTTGCGGAAAAACATTTTGTTTGGCAAATCAATATTCACCTTCACTGTTATTCCACATCACACCAGGATGGGTTCATGAAGTTTGTTCAAATCTAGAAGACTCACCAATGCTGCTTGAGACCTTCGAGCACGGCACTCACATGGTCATGAAATTTTAGTTGTCAATTAATTGTCATACAAATCATTGCGATAAACGATTTAACTGCCTTCTATGTTCATTTCATGCCACTATAATAATAATGTAATAATACACACCCACCATAGGAAGAAAAGCAGTGAATATTGGAACATAAAGATTTCGGTTGACAGCTAATTAGCCTCAACCCAATGAAATGAAAATGAAAATCCCCACAAAATTTGGATGGCAACATGATTGGAGAATCAAACAGTTTTATGAAATGATTACAATGAAATGATTTTGTAGTAATTGTGACAGCTCTTGCTTCCAGACACACGAAGGGAGTGTGTTGGTGGTTCCTCCTCCAGCTCGGCCATATCAGGAAGAGAATTGCTTTGCACTTCTTCGAAAAAGATGATATTGTTGGTGTTGTTGTTCGTTGCTTTTTTGCTCTGGAGAGGAAATTAAAGGTGTGCTGTCGACATTTTGAAAGATGAGACAATTTTCACTGTATCTTTTACCCCTTTGCCAACACATCCATTCCTTCGCTGCTTCATACATCTACAATTTTAAAAGTATTGCATCACTTTACAGCAAGTTCCCTGTAGCGTGTCTTTTTTCAATTTTTACTCGTACTTTTTACTCTTTCTGGGGAGTCCATGGAAGAAGGGACTGCAGAGGAGAATTCGCCTTTTTTGCTTACTACAGTGTATTTACACTCGTGTTTATTAACTTTCTTTACAGATTGTATTCTTATTTTACAGTCCATTTGTGCTTAAAAACAGAACAATCAGCCCTGTCTGTGTTGAATTGCTGTGTTCTTATCTCATCTCTGTCCAAACAGCACTTTCCCTGACGAGTGGTATTTGACTCAGTCGGAGTCTGACACAGGCAGTGAGTGATAGAGAGAGAGAGAGAGAGAGAGAGCGAGAGAGCGAGAGAAAGAGAGCGAGAGAGAGAGAGAGAGAGAGAGAGAGAGTGGAAGATGGAGTGAAAGTCTGTTGGATAGAATGGGACAAACAAGGAGAGTAAAAAACGCCACTGACTGAAAGAGACAGGGAAAGATAGGGAGACAGTGAAAGAGAGAGCGATAACAAGGGAGCGATGGAGAGAGAGGCCTTTGTACAGCGACGGGACACTAAGCACCGCCAATCCTTCCATCACACGCAGACCTCTTCCCGTCTTTTCGTCTTGTGGAAGTGTCAGTGTGCGCTCAAAAGCCAAGAGGGAAAATTGGCGTCCGCGCACCAAAACAGGCCGAAGAACAGCCCATTATCCACGGAGTTTGTTTTGCCGCCCCTTCGCATTTGCATATTGTTCCTATGAGGATGGTCTTTTTGACGCAGTTTGGGGAATGCGGCCTCGCTGTAATGCAATATGAATGTGTTTTATTAGTGCGTAGTGTTTTCAGACGGGGAAAAGGTCGTAATGTTTCTCAGTTC
>NC_137193.1:45265587-45270587 GCF_960531495.2 Zeus faber
TGCAGGAAAAAGCAATCACAGTTACAAATGCAGCTGCAATGGTCAGCCATATTAGAGCCATATTAAATTGATTTCCAATTAGCAGTAGGTGTCATTTATAACATAGGTTCGACATTGATATGTGAGTTTTCAATACAAAATGTCACAAGAATTCGAACATGTGATCTTCACAAAGCTGGCATTTATGGCAGGGCTGCCATTTTGAAACCCCCTGTAATCAAAGCCAACGTATGAAGACCCCTAAGCCTGTAAAAGGAGCACATAACCTGGAGCCCTGAGCAATGGGGAAAAATATGGTAGAATATGGTCTGATGATCTTCTTGTAACCTTTTTCCTACATACGGATGGGTTTACATTTGGGGACATTTAATGGATGCCTTCAACCCTCAATGTCTGTTGCCAACTGATAAACATGGTGGAGGTCCGTGAATGGCATGGGCAGCCATCTTGTGGGGATCGTTGGGTTGGATAATTTATATGCATGGCTTTACGACGCCCAAGTACTATGAGGCCTTTTTAAAGGGCCAGGTGCACCCTCTGGTCCAAAGGCTGTTCCTTCATCAAGTCCCCATATTCCAGGATGATAACGCCCCCAATGAACACAGCCGAACCGGTTTAAAAATTCAAATCCTAAACCCACAAAAAAGTGGTTTCATGAACACCAGAACGCAGTCAACTGCCAACCATGGCCTCCGCAACCACCTGAACATAATCAAACCTTTATGGGAAGTTCAAGGGTCTGAAGAAGATTTCCAGATTCCCTCAAAAAAGACTTATTTTTTTCAAACAATGGTACATTTTCCCAGGCTGTCCTCTGCTTTGTGTATGTTTTTATATTGGTACCAGACATCCAGTCTTTACAACCCAATTAAGTTTGTATTTTGTAATCCAAATCAATGTTTTTCGTGTATAGATTTATGTTTGATATGTAGTGTGTCGTGCGTAAAGGATCTCCAGTCAAGTAAAAAAAAAACAATAAAGCTAAATGAAGATAAAAGATAAATATGTAATAAAATAAAAAACAAAAAGCCTTTATAATATAAAACAGTGGGGCACACCACTACATTACATTACATTACGTCATGCCCCAGACACTTTTGTCGACTTACAATATCCTTATGAGATAGACAGGTCAGGTCTCTTTATTAGGGGGTATTTGGTACCTGCAGAGAATCAGCAATTGTAGGTAAAAAAAGAAAGAGAGAAAGAAAGAAAGAAAGAAAGAAAGAAAGAAAGAAAAAAAAACAAAAGAAAGAAAACAAAGAAAATCATGGAAGTCAAGACAGAGAAAGAAGGAATACAGTATGCTGTCTGGTCAGTCTAATGCTATCAGAGGACGGATAAATCGAATCAGTAGCGAAGTGTATGGACTCTGATGCCCCCTCCCCACACACACACATGCATGCACTCACACACACACACACACACACACACACAAACACACACACGCACACAGACACACACACACACACACACACACACACACACACACTACAGCACTGGACTGTGTACTGAAGGAAAATATGGTTAAATGGATATGCTTATCATACTACACACCCTACTGCAGTAAGATGTGTGTGTGTGTGTGTGTGTGTGTGTGTGTGTGTGTGTGTGTGTGTGTGTGTGTGGTGTCTCTTGGCACATTATTGTTATTAGTTAGTCTGGCGCCAGTCGGTCTCTCTGGTCCACTATCCACTCTACCTTAGAGCACAATCTCACACACACACACACACACACACACACACACACACACACACACAAACACACACACACACACACACACACATCTTAATGTGATGAGACTATAATGTTGCACTCTGGGAAATGCTGCATCACACAATTATGTTGGTGTGCCCTTTTTTCCTCTCTCTGTCTCTCTCTCTCTCTCACACACACACACACACACACACACACACACACACACACACACACACACACACACACACACACACACACACCATCCTGACCCCCTTTCCCCCTGCCACTAGCTTACTCACCAGCACTCACCAGGGGTTTAGTGCTGACTTCATCATTTTAGATGTAGTTATCTAGTTAGTGTGTGTGTGTGTGTGTGTGTTTGTGTGTGTGTGTGTGTGTGTGTGTGTGTGTGTGTGTGTGTGTGTGTGTGTGTGTGTGTGTGTGTGTGTGTGTGTGTGTATGCACGCACGCACGCGCGCGTGTGCGTGTACGTCTTGCTTATTTTGTTTTTTTAATCCACGCCACCACACCCATTATTTTAGACCGGTATACACCTGCTCAGCCGCCCCACAGGGGGCCGGTGGCGCCAACATGGTGGAGACCACAGTGATCATCTGCTCTCTGCTAATTGCCCTGGTGCCCTCCTGCACGCAGGGAGCTGGGGGGCAGGGGTCTTGCTGTGTCAGGGATGTGGTCTGATCCACACAACATGGATTCACTCCTTGTATCAGACCCTTTCCTTTTCCTCCGCTGATGGGGAGTTTGAATTGGTAAATGTAGGTGGCAAGTGTCGGGCCATTTTCTAGGTGATAGTAGACTTCCCATTTTTCTGGTTGTATTTACTTTGTATGGGATGCAATAAATTTACTTTATTTTTTTATCCTTACATTTACCAATCTCAACAGGTCACTACTTACTAAGTGGTGTGGCCCTCTGCTGGCTGATAAAGGTACTGCCCCATCATATATAGCCATAATAAAACTCCCAGTATCAGATTCAAGACCGAGAAAGAGAACAACACAAGGATTTTAGGTTTGTATGTATGATACATACAACCCTAAGTATATACAAACCCAGTATATACATACTGTATATATACTGTTTTTTATGTTCTGAATGCTGTTGGCAAAGTTCCTCATAGCATGAGAATGGCGCTGGTTAAGGGACAAAACTAAGACTGCTGAGAAGTTGGCGGAGGCTGTATCTTTTCTGAAGCCAGCTACCGATCTGGCCGATGATAAGCGCTGGTAACTGAGAGGAGGGCGGTGGGAAATGAGAAGCCAACTATCCATTCAACCAAGGTGGTAACTCATGCGCCTAATTCAGCAACCAACTGGATTGGCTACTGGCTAGGCTGGTCATTAGCTTCCGAGGTTGGCAACTTGCACGGCAGGCTAGTTTCCAGCCTGGCGCGCGTCCTTCGGCAAGGATATAGCCTCCGCCGACTTCTCAGGAGTTTTAATTTTGTCCTTTACCCTGTGCCATACATGCGCTGGAGAAGCTTCCATTAATCCTCAGCCATTTCCTTCTCTGCATGCCACCTCAGGGATGATAAATGGTCCACGTGAATATGTGAGCACAATGCATCTCCAGCTACTGTGTGCTCTTCTGTCAGTGAATGTGATGAAGATTAAGGCTGTGAGAATATGGCCCCTGTTAGGAGGACAGTGCACACGGGCCAGGACATGGTTACAATTTACATTAAGTGACACTTTTGTCCGCCGTAATGGCCGTTGAGAACAACCTCAAGGAGCTTTAATTTTCTAAATTGCTGTGAACACACTGGGGACGAGGGAACCCAATGGTTACACCACAGAACGTGACAAAGCTAATTTAATTGTGTGAGAGAAATTGCAGAAAATAAATTCCACGATAAATATAAATGGAAAGCAAGAATGCATGGATACATGCAAAAGACAGTATACAATAGTTCAGCAGGGAGAAGGTGCTCAAATGAGTTTTCAGCCCACATGAATGCATAAACACAAATACACACTTTTTAATATTTCTTGGAATGTTGTTGTTTTTTTGTTTTTTTTTTCATTCCGGAAGAGGTTAATGACTTTGAAGGTAGAATCCAAAATGCTATTAATTGAGTTGGCCTGTTTGGTTACTCATCCTGCTGTGTTCGGCAGCTCTGTAATCTTCCAACCTGGGGATAAGCCGGATAAACAAATGAGCTCATTCTAACATCCTCAAACAGAGGGTTTTTGGATGGTGTCCAGAGGGATTCCAACACTGGCCATTCCATGGACTTTTACCTCCTGGGTGTTTTAAAGCTCCTGGCAGGTGAGAGTGTCTTACTCTGCTGTGCGGCGGCCTCATCAGAGGGCTGTTTGTGGTCTGAGGACACTTCTAACGGCCTGTTGTCTCCCTGAGCGAAAAGCTCTCAGCCCTCGTTACAGGGAATCCCATAATTCAACAGTGTTATTGCTTTCTGTAAAACCCGACTACCGCTGGCCGCCTAAATCCTACCAGTTACATTAATCCCAACAATTTCACATCATCAGCCTCGGTCATAATGTACATCTGCTCCGGCATTTCCACACTGCTGCAGAAAAGTTGCAATTAACCTCTGCAAATGGAAGCCAAAATTAATGAATATTGCAACGAGCGCCTCAGTAGAGAGCAAAGCAGAGTCTGTGACTAGATACAGCTGCTGTTACTGTACACAGTATTTCGTTATCTCTCGTCCGCCGGATGAGTCCCAGTTGAAACCTGGCTTCTGACAGAGACACTTTCGAATATACAATCTAACATACGGCAGGCCCTGCCGAGTGACAAAGCAAGACGAGGTTGCCTAGAAACTGCGGTCTTGATTGTCTTGATTTACATCCGGAAAAAGACGGATGAGTGTATCAAATAAATACCTGCATATGTGCACGGGCGCACACACACACACTCACACACACACACACACATACATTCCACACAAACACGTGTATGCCTACACATTCACACAACTCACACACACACACACACACACACACACACACACACACACACAACTCTGATGAGTCAGGAGCTATTTTCTGCTTGACTGAGTATGCAAAACAAGAACACCGTCCCATGTTTTCACAACAATGAGACTATCAAACATCTGGCATCATTCTAAGAGCGCCGGGGAATATTCTCTCCTCAGTTATTGGTTCGGTATCATGGAGGGAGAAAGGAAAGTATGTCATTCAATGTGAGATGTTTGCTAAAGTAAGTGTCTATTTTCCTTAAATGAGCTGGTGGGGATTGGCGGGGCTTGACAGCTGTACAGGCGTATTGGAAGACGTTTAACCTTCCTAACATTT